>NC_085035.1:2620420-2648874 GCF_963692335.1 Osmerus eperlanus
CATTCGTTAGGATTCATAGCGTCGTCCAGCGGAAATCAGTCAGTCAATCTATTGTTCTATCTATCTGATGTTCTATCTATCTGATGTGCTATCTATCTACAAGTTGAAAATTACAGACATAAACACAACATATTTTTCAAAGCTGAAATGTGACCTGAAAATTCATATACGATGCAATGGATTTTTCAGTGTAGACCATGAGCTACTGTAGCCTCTGCCTCTTAGAACACAACAGCCCGGTGGCAATGGAACTCTCTTTAGGCTAAGAGGGTAAAGGTCAACCAGGAAGCACTCGGGTGTGAGAACCTGTCGGTCAAGCTACAGGTCACAGGTCACACTCAAGGCACAGGCCACGCCCACTGTAGATACATTTTCTGACTTGAGCTTAAAAGACACAACAAGGTCGCACATGGAACGGAGCCATTACTGCACTAACTGTAGTTTTACCTTTAATTCATAAATCTGCTAGCTACTGTAATCGTGTTATGTTGTTAAACTGTCGACTGCAAAGCCTGTGAGGGTACTGTATGGAAAGGGGTTGAGCGCTCTGATGAAGGTTGTGCGTGACGCGTGCAGGTGGCGATGGCACATGCACCTCTGCATGAAACTCTTCACCTCCTCTGTGAATAATGACAGACCCCTTTACAAGTCTGTGCTATCGTCTGTAATCTTCTTCTCCCTCTGTGAACGGCACAGGGGAATTCAACCCATATATCTTGTCTGAGACATGGAAATCACAGAGCGTCGGGGAGAGAGAAAGAGAGACAACGAGAGAGAGAGGGAGGGAAAAAGAAAGAGAGAGAAAACAGAGAACAGAGAGAGAGAGAGACAGAAAAAATATCTACAATTTAACAAAAGGAGGTGCCCATGTGTCCTACATGTCAGTTTTCAGTTCCCAGAGACATCTACAGCTACAGGTACAAAGGTTTCACATTCCTTGAGGGAAGAACGAAAATGTTCTTGCGATTGCGCAACTTCACTTCCACTTGAATAGTACTTTCCAACATGACTTCTGAGAAATATCCTCCCCCTCTGCATAGCTCCAATACCCCCCCCCCCCCCCCCCCCTGCCCGCTACCAGGCTGGAAGGATTCGGTTCCAACTGGTTCCAACTGAACTTTTGGGGGGTTGGCACGCGTCACTGCTGCTGACTTTAGGGGCCCTTGAGGACAGCAACAACATCTGGAGTAAACAACACCAGGAGGGGGGGGGGGGGGGTCACTATCATTCAATCCTGCACCCCCCCCACCTCCCCCCTCCCAGAATTCACCGCTATGTGTTGGATTGTGTGTGTCAAGTTACAATGTACAGATACATCTATAAGTGTATGCACTTGCGATGCATCTCACATGATACAAATGTCAGTGTACTTTGAATAACATTAAGTTCCAGAACAAGACATTCTCCTCATGAGAGATTTCTACTGGACAACACAACTCAAACAACCGCAGCAAAGGGATCAGATAACGCTACTGAAGGTCGTGTAGCATCTGTGCTTAACCCTTAGGAACGAACCTTTAGTAACTAACCTTTAGGAAGCACAAGAAGCAGGAAACCCAGAGAGGGCCTCTCTCATGCCGTGTGATGTCACAGAACAGATGTAGGTCTATTGCACCACACACACACACACACACACACGTGCTCACACACAAAGGGGCCCCTGTTACCGGCCTCTCAGTGCTTTTGTGGATAGAAACTCCTCACGTACACAAAAGCAAAATGGCAGGAGTCGATAAGCCGACCGCTGGGACACAAACGTTCCAAGCGATCTGCTGGACACCTCCTTGCATATCTCGACCGTCACACCGATGGCCAGAACACACACACACACACACAAACACTCTCTGCCTCGTATAACGGGCCGTGTTTTTCAAAAACATTCTTACAAAACGTGCACACACACACACACCGCACACTGAGGGTAATGGATCTCTCATTTTGGATGGAGAGACACACTCCTCCTTTAACCCCCACCGCTCCGGCCCCCTGCCCCCCCCTATGCAGAGACCCCCCTTCCTGGCCAGAGAGAGACTCACGCCCATAGACACACAAGCGTATTAAACGTATATACCGATGAATTAATCTAAATGTAATCTAACCCTTTGTTTTCTTAAACCAGTCTTAAACAGTTGGATTGAGTATCGTTTGTGTGTGTGTGTGTGTGTGTGTGTGGAGAGAGAGAATATGAAAATATATCCTGACAGAGTGAAGCAGGTATGATTCCAACAGGCCTCTGCCTACCCTTCGGTTGCCCCAGTGTGCCCCCGATCCCGTCTCTCGCTCTCGTTCTCTCACACACACCCAAACACAACATCCTGTCAGAGAGCATTAGCAGTGAGGCAGAAGATCAGGCACATTTAGGGCTAACTGCACTCCCTCGAACATCACTGCTAGACATATAGACATACGGTAGAAAACATTCTCATCCACCAGCATTTAACTAGCCAGAACAGGATCCCATTCTATCCTATGTTTGTGGCTGCCTAGATTCCCACTGCCTTTTTGCAACCGAATAAACTGAATATTGTTTTTTTTTATATAGCATTTTTTGTGTTGCGGCCCAAGAAGCTGGCATGGTCTGTGACCCGTAGAAAGGTCCGGTCAGTGTAGAACTTTGTAGTTCTGTCCCATCATGGAGGAAAGCTCCTCGCACCGTAGATGAGGAGTGGGCTGGTTTTTGCCATAGGTCATACAGACCCCAACTAGTCTGAGGGTTGCATGTATGAAGTCAAATTTAAGACCCCTTAGTCCCTGTGAATGATTGTTAGGATGATCCTAGTTGGGTTACATTGGTTAGGGTTAAGATTCTCACGCAACTGTACTGGAAGTACATTCAACACATGAATTAAAATAAATCGTGACTGTGGTGAAAACCGTCAAGGTTTTTCAAATGGCAAAAGAACACATAAAACGTTCCAGAATGTTCCATAACTAACAGACCGCCTTGAATACTATTCAACGTCTTTGTAAGTCAAGATCATGATGTGAACAAAGAAAGAACTGCCGAAAAGATGGGGGCAGAGTCATTTTTGAGAGAGTAAACAATACGGGGGCATGCAAGGCCAGTCAATTTGATCAACAATTCTTGAACGGTGGGATAGTCTGTAAGTAAATGAATTGTTCTCTATACATTTGTTTTATAGGAAAATTCCAGTCCAGCTTCGGAACAACTTTGGAAAACTTTTGCACCTACGCAGGACTATTTCTTTAGGCTCTTATAATAGGGATATAAAGGGGCGGGGCAGTGCATTAAAAGGTACGGGTTGCAGGCGAGCAAAAGTTAGTGTCAACTCCAGGCGAACTATTTTAACACAGAAACCAGTTGGCCATTTTTTTTATTTGATCCACATATGATATGAAAACTGCTACATTTCGTCATAACACCCATCTTACCCGATCCAAAACATTCTAATCCCCAGATCGCTTGATTCAAACGCACAGGCCGCGAGGTGACAAACACGAGCCAATTAAAATAAACTACGCCTGTTTTCTATAGTTACTATTGTCACAACCTACACGTGCATGTCCAGCATAATGACGGGTTTATTAAGACATCATTATTAGTTCAAACCTATAGTTCTGCCTTCAAACCGAGAGGGCCCGGTGCACATTCCGACTCCTCCACCATTCTCACAACAACAATTTAAAACATCAGGATCGGTTAAGAAAACAACGTACCTCTCTACAGTCACGGAGGTAGTCTTTCCTTCTTAAGCGAAACTCCGTTTTGTTAATTGAACCATACAAAACCGTGCAAGCGCCGTGGAAAAAGGTACAGTAATATTGAATTGCAGTCTTCCCAGTCTGCGACACGACGCACGCTCCCTGTGACGATGAGCGCTCTATACGTTGCCCAATGGCTGCTGGGACAGCAAGAATTATGCTTAATCACGTTACAAAGGTTTCGTGACAATCTGCACACCTTTTAATGTGTGCTTGTTGTTTTTCATGGAAAATACTATATGATGGAGATATTCCTAGAAATGCATATGTATATAATATGGCTAGCTTTAAAAACTATATTTTTTGTGCCGACGTTTGTGCTTAATACATATAGTATAATATTTTCTGAGATAGGACGTTAATCCATCAGGTCACAGGTGGTGAAACAGGACGCTTGCTAAAACAAGTGTTTGATGTCGTTTGTAATGAGCAGTAGACCCACAGCTTTGTGGAGCTTCCATTATTGCTTATTTGAACAATGCTAATTTTTGACACTTGTAATTAGCCTGTAATTTACGTATAATTTCTTATTGATGGGAGATATTACTGAAATGTTTCGTACAGACAGAGTAGGCTAGGTCAAAAGTCTCTCCCACGGATGGGCTAAATAAAGCCGAGTCCCTATAAGTGTATCCCAGCAGTATGCTACGCAGATGGCATGGTCAGACGACCTAATCAAAACTGTTCAATTCAATGTCAATATGTGATACAATACAATTTCAAAATCAGCTTACAATTTTCAGTTAAATATAAATTAAAACCATTATAATTTAAAAGGTTTTCAAGTACATTTCAAATACATAACTTTTAAATTAATCTTAATTTTGTGCTGGCACTAAAATAGCTCCTTAAATTTAATAAAAAAAATTGGTCATTGATAGTTTGAGCCTGTCTCTGGCACCTGTTTCTGTAGAGGTGCAGTTCCTTCTTCTTGCCAGCAGATGGCCCTCTTTCACAGTAATTGCTGAATAAATAGCTCAGATAGCCTATTTATAAAGATGGGGGCGTCGGTAAATTCAATGATACCCTATAATAGTCACATTTAGGTATTTAACAGTATAAATGTGTTCTTTCTAATGATGTTTTTATTTCTGTTGTGAATAAAATCAGGCAAATAAACAAAACAACAGTGAATAAAATCAGGCAAATAAACAAAACAACAGTTTATGGATTTAATTGTATCTTTCTTTACACTCGAGGATAATGCAATTGGATAATAAGACAAGTCGTGCGTATTGACACACACCAGTGTAGATATCACCCCCACTAAATCATGGATTAACTGCACCCACATCCACGACTACTACCGCTCAAACAGCCACAACAGACACATTCACTCACCATCTCTCTGAAATGAATAATTAACTGCAACCCTAATCTCTCTTGGCTGTCTCATCCATCAGTCAGGAGAGTATTCTGTTCTTCATTACTTAAACCGCTTACAGGGGCGAAGAGGATAGGCAGAGGCTCAGACTTAATAACACTCCGAATGTGATACCGAGGTGCTAACAAACACTCCTGTGTGTTAGCTGACAAGCTGAAGAGCGCTTGGTGGTTGGAGGGTTCGGGTACCCGGGCCTGGGCCCTCATCTGGATTTCATTGGCAGACCTCATGACACACCATGTCTGATTATACTACCTCATCAAGTATAGGATGCTAGAGGTTACAATCAGGTTTTGTATGTATTGGAGTCAAGTGTTAAAAAAAATGGTGGCACTCACAAGATAATAAAACATATAGCCTACAGCATCTGTCGGTATACGGAAACACATTTCCATATTTCCAGAGAGATGCAACATGCAAAGCAGAAATTTTGAATAAGGTAATGTGAAACTGAACAAGTTGGCCCAGTTAATACACAGATTTGGCAGCCTAACCTTTTAGAGGTTTGTTGCGTTCAAACATTTTCAACCACAAGCTGTTTCTGTTCCATCTCACTCAGTTCCACATGTAGGCCACTACGATGTAACGTCAGTAACAATGTAAAAATATAGTGTTTTAGTTGTAGCTTTTGTGAACATAGGGCCTATTCTGCTGCAATTGCAGTCCGCCTTTTAATTCTTGGACAATCTGCTGTTTTTCTTGGAGGATAGATTAAAAAATTGCATTTAATAACGCCAATACCAATGGAATTATAGTTATTTGACTCTATGGGTTAAATCAGAGCAAGAATGGTCAAAGTGAGGTTAAATGAAATATATATTTAATAAGATTGCAAATAAATGAAATCAACTACAAGGCAAACATGTTACAAAATAAAGG
The DNA here is from genome assembly GCF_963692335.1 of Osmerus eperlanus. Classification (NCBI taxonomy): domain Eukaryota; kingdom Metazoa; phylum Chordata; class Actinopteri; order Osmeriformes; family Osmeridae; genus Osmerus; species Osmerus eperlanus. The sequence continues at coordinate 2,626,407 of NC_085035.1, forward strand.
TTAACTCTTACCTCCGCTATCATAATTATTGTAAATCAGAGAGACAGCAAGATGTGAAGAAGGAGAATGAGTACAAGGACAAGCCAGAGTTGAGGAGAAGCCCTCAGGAGATCAAGAATCCACAGAACAATGCTTCACAATTGTCTTTATACACAAGAATAACCAATCAGACCAAATCTTGACCCTTACTTATCAACATATGACGAGCAATGCTACAGTAAGTTACACAATGTGTCAGGGTTGGGAACAGGACTCAGGTGCAGAAACTGGAACTTTTGCAGAATTAGGTTTTTAATAAACAAGAAAGCAGACAGGGCTGGCATATGAGAGAAACAACAATCCGGCAGGGAGAGGAAGGTTGGGCTGGTGTTTGTAGGTGGTTGATGAGCTGATTGTTGACAGGTGCGCTGATGAGTGACTGGTGTCAGGTGCGGGGAGAGAACAGGAGGGTGTGTCCACAACTGAGGAATGTGAGGGTGACAAACAGAAAAAACAAAACAAGATCACACCCACACCGGACTAACGCTGGGTGGATGTGACACAATGGGGTGAGAGAGCCATCAACTTGAGACCCTGTTGAGCAACGAAAACTTGACATCATATAACTACAGCATACTCACAAGCTGTTTCTGTGATTGTGTGTGTGCATGTGTTAATGTATATGTTTGCAGTTCTATTACCACCTATGTAGATAAATAAAAGGGGCAAAGGTTGTATGCTATGGAGGTGTTTCAGGTACAGTGTTTTCAAAGCTATACAAGCATGTATTTGCAGGGTAAATACACACATACATAAGAATTCATGCGTGTTTTGTAAATGCTACATTTCACAGAATTTGCCATTGTGTTTGTTGAATGGGATATCAGAATCATCGGAGAACACATATTTAAAAAGTGGTTTTATAGATAAGGCTGCAAAGGTTATAGGGCTAAATTTCTACAAGAAACCGGTTCTTACTCACACATAAAGGGTAATCTTAGACAAACCCACTAGCTTAGGCCGAAACGCGTCTGTGAATAAACTGGTCAAAATAAGCAATGAGATAAGCCTGAGAGTGCGTTTTTTTCTACTTTAATCTTAGACAAACACAGCCCCATTTGACAAGTCTAGATGTAGTTTAACCACAGCCTTGACTTCCAGTTCCCCATTCTCAACTATCATAACATCATTTAGTTCCATGAGGGTATTTTTTTGGACTGTCCCTAATGGACATTTTAAAATGTGAGGGAAAACTTTTGACAGTAACAGGTTTAACTTTTGACATGTGACAGTGTGATAATCACTGTTTTATCTCTCCACGCCTTCTTTGAGTTCTGTGTGAGACCTGAATGAGAGGTTTGATCCTGAATCACAATAAAGCAGACACAGGTAAGTCCAACTGTTGTGTCGTGGCAAAATGTGGCAAAATACGTTGTCCCTCTGTGTTTTATGGCTGACATAAATAAACTATTGCAAAGTCACATGTTGTATATTGTGCACAATCCCATGAGGGAACATTGACAACATGGTAGGTCGAAATAACTACAACTACTTCATTACTTACTTTCAAAAACCAACGTCTTTTATGCACACCTGCTTTGAACTTTTTTTTTAATTTACAGTTTATAATAGAAAGAAAAGAGAGCCAGAAGCCAGACAGAGATCATGTACAGACAATGTTGTGGGAATCCTGATATGCAGGTAAATCATGTTTGTAACTTACTCTCTGACTTCCCTGCATTCTTCTGAGAATTTGCATCACCACCAACAGACTCTTTCCTGCTGTTTTTCTTCATAGAACATTGCGCTGTTACATAAAGGTCCGGCCTGGGAAGGGTTCATAACTGCATCAGGTCTTACTAGGCGTTCATTCGGATTCTGAAGTCGTCTTAACTCAGACCCAACAAGTTTGTTAGTTAATCACCAGACGTCTCTGTCTTTCTTGCAGTTTCTCTTCCAGGCACTGAATGAGAACAGGGTCCACCATGGGATCGACCTTATTGGCGAACCAGTGACCGTTTTCAAGTAGCCAGCGTATTTCCCCTGCCCCGTAAATGCACACGCTTCGGACGTGTCTGCCGGTGCAGTCGGGGTATAGAGACCCCTCCAGGTAGTACCACTTCACCAGTCTCGTCCTGCTCATCAGGTCGGACACGTCAGGCTGGGACCTGGGCACTTCTCCCGGCACCCCGGGTACGCGTGCGAGAGTGGCCCAGAAGTGTTCGTCTGGAGAGAAGGTATCCTCCGACCATTTGAGGAAGTCCTTGGCGTGCGGCGAGTTGATGACGTAGTTGACGAACTCCCGCGAGAGCGTGAAGTAAGCGCTGCCGATGAACATCTCGATGTTGTGCGGCGGCGGATCTTTGGCTACGCCTGTTTGAATGGGAATCTTGTGGTACTCAAAGTTAGCGTCCACCAGCTTGTACTGGAAGGCGTACCTCTGGGTCTTGTAAAAAGGGGGGCGGGTGGTTTCCAGCATGTTGGAGCCTCGCAGGGCCCTCAGCTCTGACACCAGCTCGCCGTTGGCCCTGAGAGGGAAGTCCTGCCCACACAGGTTGATCACGTACCTCCACTTGACCTCTGACCCGAGCAGGTCAAACAGGCAGTTTAGGTCGGCCTTCAGCCGAGTGATGCTAGCATAGATGACGTTCTCCAGCTTGGAGGCGATGAAGACGTTGGGCAGGCAGTGAGCCAGGCCCTCCATAGCAGACTTGAACTCCGCTGAGGACTTCTGGTCGTAATGGATACAATAGAGGTTGTTAGGGGAGTACACAGATCTGAGGATTCTCTCTACCATCCAGGCAGACTTGTGCACCACCATGGAATACGCCAGAGGGAACTGCCTTTCCTCCTCCGACACCGGGATGGTGCCATATCCCCTGGACTTGAGGTAGCGTGGACAGTTGGAGGTGAGGTTGACCAGAGTGGTGTCCTTCTCCTCCACAACATTCTTCCTGATGACCAGAGACTTGCCCACTTCCACGGGGTCAAGATCGTAGATGGCGGAGCAATCGATGTCATATTTGTGGTATGTCTGGATTTCGTCAACTGTTGCAGTGAGTTCAAAAGGTCCTTTGGAAAATCTGACAGTAACCATTAGACACACCAACAGCAGGGCACACACAGCCAGCATCCATCCAAAAGAAAAAACAACATTTCTGCTCAGTCTTTTCAAAAAGGTGCATCTCATTCTGAGGGAAAAAAATTGAAAAGAAATTTACTCGTTCACATTCTTTAGAGAACTAGACTTCCTTATTTCCTAACTGCTTTCACTGCCAAAATTATCACCTTGCTCAGGGTATTTCTTCAACAATTCCTTCCTTGAGAATGTATTCTTCTTACATCACAGCAGGAGTGAATTGAACCACAACTTGTTTGATAGAAAACGTATATGTAAAACTGTAAAACATTTGTAGAAGTTTACCAATCACTATGCATAATCTAAAGAAGCTCAATTTCCCTTAATTTTACGCATTTAACTTGCAACTTACTTTTTTTAATGTGCAGGGTCTATGGGTTTTTCTGTTTCTTTCATTGTCAAAAATCTTTGGATGACGAACGCATCTTCCGCCTTATCATTGCCAAGAAAGTTGCTTCTCTCCCAGTAGGCGTGAAAGTTGTCACTGTAAGCACGACTGATGAATAGTGACCTCTTCAGTGGCGCACGAAGCATTTGAAGGGAGGAGTGGCCGTTTAAGGGAGGAACTTCGTGACGCGGTTTAGTTTAACCTTAAACCCAACATTTGTTAGGATCGTCATTTTTTTCTTCTTAAAATAATCTAAACTGATCTTTTTCAGAGAACATTGGAATATTGGATTTATATCTAACATCAGATAACCATCACCTCCATGGCTACTCTATTTAAACACATTGTAGTATCGGGCGCTGAAACACTTTCAACCGTTCATTCAAACTGTGCAATGTAGAAATCAATGCGTAGCTATATCTCTCATGAATTGAAAATATGAAAACTCAGGAAGCCAAAACTAATTTGTCTCAGCAAGGGAAATATGCAGGTTTGGAACAATGATTAATAGTTTTAACAACAACTGCCACAATAGGAGTCAAGAATACATTTCCCCACCAGGACATTTTTACAATAAATGCACTCCTCCTAATCTGCAATTCATTCTGACGGGAAGAATTTAGCGGAACGTTTGTGAGAAAAACAGCATAGCCTATTCTTTTCAACAATAACAAAGAAGGACATTTACGCATTACTGTATGATGACAAAAGTTGCATTGACTTAAGACAATTCATCAAGTTCATCAAGGGGTGTAACACCTTGTTAGATTCATGCAGATAATCGGATATCACAATAATCATACACTTGTTGAGGGAAGATCTGCTTACATTAGGCCCCTAGGCTATAATTATGCAACGCGTTACGTAAATTGTGTAGGCTACATTTGGCTACATCGCGGAAAAATAGTGCATAGAAATCTACGGCAGATGATCAAGGATGGTCAGTCAAAGGGCAGTTTGTAGTTTCAGTAGCCTTCCTATAGCCTGTTAAGTAATTGGCCTACAAGACCTCAGCCCAAACAACATTCCAATCAGCCCAAACAAGTACTAATTGGAATGTGATGCCTATAGGCATCACATTCCAATCAGTACTTTCAAAAATAAGATTCATTGGAAACTAAATAGCCTAAGTGAAACTGTCCACAACTTCTGAGCTATTGTAGGAGCTTCTACAGCAAGTTTTTAATTTGGTACTTTCAGGAAAGCTGGAAGTTTGTGCCAGAGCAAGAGTGTTTTTTGTTCGACGGTCAAAATACCCTTTTAGATATACATGTCAAAAAGGGAGAAGTCACACACACCCTAGACTACTTCCTTTTCAACCCTCTTCCTCACATGCTTTAACCCCCTTCAAAGTCCTCATCAAATTTTAGTTCTCTCTTTTACCTTTTTCAAATTGATTGTACATGTAAGATATTTATGTATGTATTTATATGTAATAGCAGAACAAGAAATGTGGTTGCTGCATTAAAACAAATTTTTTAATGATCATTTCCTTCCAATGTGTGTGTATACGCGACTGCGCGTGCGTATGTGTGTGTGCGTGTGTGTGTGTGAAAGAGAGAGAGATGAGAAAGAGAGAAGGTACTCTCTTTCTCATGCTGTCTCTGATGGATGTTTACTTCATAATCGTAATTATTTAGGCTACAGTACTACCTACGTGTACATATGTGCATTATGGCATGCGCACTGTTTTCAGCATGCTGTTTTTCCAGTGAATACCATAGGAATCGGTGGATAATATCAGTTCATACTCTACCTCTAGCCAGCTGCGCCTCTCTGGATCTTGGAGGTATTTGTCCAATAGAGCCCTACATGTGTGAGGGGCCGTTTAATCAGTTTTTGTGTAAAAGTCTGAATTATTTCCTAAACGGTTCCTCATATGTGTTAGTCTACTTACATAGGCCTACCTGTTTGATGGAAGGAATTTCAATCAATAGCCTACAGAGGTAACAAATAAAGGTTTTTCAAAAGTTCAAAAGGTTTTTCTTCCAACGTTCAGCCTTCTTGTAAGAAAGAAAGAAACAAAAGCACTGGTCTATGTTCAAATGTAATGTTTACAGTTCAATGTCTTGAGCTGTTATCAGTAAGGTACAACGCCCGTTGACTACCTAATATTGAGACAGCGACAGCAGAATAGGTATTTCACAACATGGAAGTAGGCCTGTTTAATTTGTTTCATTGAGGACTACATTTGAAACATTAGTCAACTCCTAAATGAAGTGTAACCATTGTAAAGCAATATAAAGGGATATTTTCAGTAGTGATTATGAGTGCACTAGGTTGATGTGGCCTATCACTCCATCATTCTGTAGTTCTCTGAATGTCAAGTACAGCAACAGCAACCATACATTGACAAATACTGTCCTCTTCTGGTGATATTATGTATAGCCTACTGAAAAAATGTATTAAAAGAAATGCTGAATTGTATTTCGTGTCAAATTGGGTTGATGGTATTTGCAATAAATGTGACTTGTTACGAGCTCGTGTTGGTGTTATATGGTATAACAGTTGCATGGCCTTTAAACATGTTAGTCAAAATAAATAAACGTTAAATAATACTTTTCAAGGTCACGGATGTCACTTGCTTGGTAGAAAAGTTATCTTTGCAATAAGTAAATGCTCGTTTATATGTTCGTTTTGTACTGCAGTATGTTGACACTAATGGATTTTTAGATTGAAGTGCACCAGCCTATCCTATTCATAGGTCTATGATTATATCCTATATAGTTTCCTGAATACTTAGCGAATACTTATTTTCCTTGTGTTGACTGTGTTGTTTAGTCATAGACTAGTCTGTTACGTTCTTGGCCACGCCTTGCTGACGATGACACATGAACATTTACAAGTAGTCACCATTTAGCTAATATGAGTGGATGTCACAATTTGGGGGAGAACGTTCAAATGAAGGTAAACAATTAACTTAATATGTAAGCGTACTAATGGATTTCATGTACGTAATATGTTTTGTATTAAGGTAGCTTTATCTGACCTTGGTTAGACTAGAGGGTAGTACTAGAGACACTGACAGGAACGTGTCAGACGTTAGCCAGCCACATAGTCTGTTTAACATATTGTCACCAGGAAAGGAGCACAGTCAATAGCAAGCTAACTAGCGCTAGCTAGCTAGCTACAACCAGTGCATTCATTGCTGTCAAACCTTGTGAACGAGTCCGACACCGATCCAGTTCAAATATAAATACATTGTCATTTATCTCTCCGAGGTAAAGGAACGATCCTTCCGTGAGTTTGATATTTAGCTAGCGAATGACACGAAAAAGGTTGGCTAGCTATCGGCTAGCTAACGATAGTGGGTGTGACTTGAGTTCTGCTTTGAGAAGTGTACACTTCTAACAGCAGAACTCAGTAACATGTGTTACTTGCCCAGTTAGACATAGCAGCAGTCTAGCCAGTTGTAACATTAACTATATCAGTACGTGTCCGTAATGCGAAGCAATACAGAGGTTAGGCTAGCTACCGTTACCCATGATCTAGGCCGACCCTTCCTCCTGCTTCGTTCTAGGTGAGTCAGTGACCTCAAACGGCTGGCTAACATCAGGTTTTCGTGCCGGTACCATGTTGACTGGTGTGTTCAGACTGCATGGCCTGGTGGTGGCGTCCCACCCATGGGAGGTGATCGTGGGCACTGTGGTCCTCACCGTGTGCCTTATGTCCATGAACAGCCTGGCCGCCACTAACCAGGTCTGCAGCTGGAACGAGGACTGTCCAAAACTTCAGGAGGTGAGTCTACGTTGTTTGGCTTGAATCAATCTGAGGAGCATCCTGTTTCCAGGCTGAAATTGTGTTGGGTAAAAACGAAACCATTCCACATGGTTGCTGCCCTCTGATTTTCTCTCTGAGGTTTCACTAGTGACCATATACTGTTACTGGATTTTTTTTCCAGTGTTGAATATATGCTGCCTTTGCACACACATAAAATTTATAAAAAAAAACGTCTGAATGTGTTGGTTATGTCTGAAAGTACACATGTCAAATGATTGGTGTCTAATCCTTTACAGAGAATCCTGAGCAGTGACATCATCATTCTAACAGTCACTCGCTGCATGGCCATCATTTACATCTATATCCAGTTCCAGAATCTTCGACAGCTTGGCTCCAAATACATACTTGGTGGGTGTGATGGTTTTGCAATCGGTTTCCCATCCAACATGGATGCTTAGCGCTGGTGTTCTTTTGGAAAGTAATGTGAATATTTTTTATTCTTGCCTCAGGTATTGCAGGATTTTTCACGGTGTTTTCCAGCTTGGTTTTCAGCACGGTGGTAATCCACTTTCTGGGGAAAGAGTTGACGGGCCTAAAGTAAACATTTTAGAATAGATAGTTAACAGCTAAACTATCTGTATTTACAGTACCAGAATCTGAATCAGTTTGTGAATCAACATCCGTTTTCTCCCTCAGTGAAGCACTCCCGTTTTTTCTCTTGCTCATCGACTTGTCCAAGGCGTGCGCCCTGGCCAAGTTCGCCCTCAGCTCAAACTCTCAGGTAATTGAAAGACCTAAGGCAGTCTGTAAAAAGCCTTGGAGTACAGTTAAACATTGTGTCAAACTTAACCATTTAGTCAGTCATACTTCACACTAATAATCCAATAATAATAACAACAACAACAACAACGTGTAGTTCATTTTGCAAACACTTTCATGCAAACCTCTTAATCCACAATCAGATGCTCTAATGCTGAGCTTCACCCATCCGTGTTAAAGTAGTTTTTTTTTTTTTTTTACGGGCTGATGGTTTTGTCCTTGCAGGAGGAAGTGAGGGAAAACATCTCCCAGGGCATGGCCATCCTGGGCCCCACGTTCACCCTGGACGCCCTGGTGGAGTGCCTGGTCATTGGCATAGGCACCATGTCAGGTCAGTTATTTACAAACAGCTCTGTTTGGGTTCAAAGTGTTTCTCAGCATGTTGTTGGTCTTCATTCTGGCCTTCTGTCCTGTCGGTGTGGCCCTGGGAAGGCTAGCGGTGTGTGTTCTGATGGGTGTGTGTGTTCTGATGGGTGTGTGTGTTCTGATGGGTGTGTGTGTGTGTTCTGATGGTTGTGTGTTCTGGTGGGTGTATGTTTTGATGTGTGACTGTGTTTCCCCCCTGCAGGAGTGCCCCAGCTGGAGATCATGTGCTGCTTCGGGTGCATGTCTGTTCTGGCCAACTACTTTGTCTTCATGACCTTTTTCCCTGCCTGTGTGTCTCTGGTCCTGGAGGTAAGGAACAGCGTCAGAGGAAGTGTTTTTGCACCTGTGTGTATGTGTGCGCACAAGTTCCCTGTCCTTAACCTTTTATAGTTTGTGTAAACTCCCTGTTCTTTATCTTCGTGTGTGTGTGTGTGGTGTGGTGTGGTGTGGTGTGTGTGTGTGTGTGTGTGCGCAGTTATCCAGGGAGAGCCGGGAGGGGCGCCCGATCTGGCAGCTGAGCCACTTTGCCCGCGTGCTGGCTGAGGAGGAGGACAACAAGCCCAACCCAGTCACCCAGAGGGTCAAGATCATCATGGTGAGAACTGCAAGCACACTCCACCACAACACCAGAGGTCAGGAAGCACACACACGGGCCAATCAGGAAGGGTCTTACAGAACACGGGCCAATCAGGAAGGGTCTTACCGAACACGGGCCAATCAGGAAGGGTCTTACCGAACACGGGCCAATCAGGAAGGGTCTTACCGAACACGGGCCAATCAGGAAGGGTCTTACCGAACACGGGCCAATCAGGAAGGGTCTTACCGAACACGGGCCAATCAGATAGGGTCTTACCGAACACGGGACAATCAGATAGGGTCTTATCAGACACAAGCCAATCAGAAAAGGTCTTACCGGACACAAGCCAATCAGAAAGGGTCTTACCGGAAGAGCCGCCGTTTCAGTTGTCTGCTCTCCCTGTCCTCACAGTCTCTGGGCTTGGTCCTGGTCCACGCCCACAGTCACCTGGCCACGGAGAACTCGGGCCAGAACCGTACCACGGAGGGGCAGATGATCAAGAGGCTGGATCCCAATAACAGCCTGTGGCCTCTGTCTGTGTTCAGGTAAACAGGGCAACCCCAGAGGAAACTGCCATGTCATGGATTCTCTTGAAAGTTCACACCACGATTAGTCGTTTTATACTGTTGGTACGTGAAGTAACTATTTCACTCATGTAACTATAACACAACTTTCTCTTTCTTTCACTTTTCTCTCTCTCTCTCTCTCTCTCTCTCTCTCTCTCTCTCTCTCTCTCTCTCTCTCTCTCTCTCTCTCTCTCTCTCTCTCTCTCTCTCTCTCTCTCTCTCCAGTATGGACCTGGAGCAGGTGATAACCCTCGCGCTGGCTCTCCTCCTGGCCGTCAAATACATCTTCTTCGAGCCGACCGAGACCGACTCCCCCTTGTCCCTGAAGAGCCCCATCGCCAGCCCCCCTCCAGCCGTGGCCCAGCGGGGGGTGGAGGACTGCTGCAGGAGGGAGCCAGCCCCCCACAAGGCCCCACAGAGGACAGCCGGCACCCCCGCCCCGAGCCCAGGGGCAGAGCCTCCCTCGGGGGGCTCCGCAGGCGAGGCGACAGGCCCTCGTCTGGTGGTCCCGCCCCAGCAGAACGGACCCTGTTGTCCCGGCTCCCGTGTTGCTGCCGCCGCTTCGCCCCGCTCCCCCGCACCTCCCCCATCCTCCCCCGCACCTCCCCCATCCTCCCCCCGCCCCCTGGAGGAATGCCTAGCCATCCTGTCGGACCCAGAGGTGAGCTTCCAGTGGAAGGGGAGGAACAACTGTAGTGGATTCAATGGAATGGGATTGAATTTAATACATTCCATGAATTCAAACTTCTCTGCCTCTGAGCTATGCCCATCCCCCCCACAGACCACTGAGCAAGAAATTGCTGTTCTTGCGGCAGTAAAGGCGATAGATGCAAACCTGTGAGAAGTCAGCCGAAGAACGATTGTGATCATGTCTCTCTCTCTTTTGCTCCCAGAGGGGCGCCCGTTCCCTTAGCGACGCAGAGGTCACGCTGCTGGTGACCTCCAGGAACATCCCGACCTATAAGCTGGAAGCCGTCATGGAAACGCCAGAGAGGGGCGTGGCTATCCGAAGAGAAATGCTGTCGTCCAAGCTGCCCGACCCCTCCGCCCTGGTCGGCCTGCCATACAAGGGCTACGACTTTTCAAAGGTGCATGTCCCTCCATTCCCTCCCTCCCTCCCTCCATCTTCTACTGCTTCAGGTGACTGATGTGAGGTGCTGTCTGTCTCAGGTGATGGGGACCTGCTGCGAGAACGTCATTGGCTACATGCCCGTTCCGGTGGGAGTGGCCGGCCCGCTCCTATTGGACGGGAAGGAGTTCCACGTTCCCATGGCGACCACAGAGGGCTGTCTGGTGGCCAGCACCAACAGAGGATGTCGAGCCGTCGCTGTGAGTACGAGTGTGGTTTTGAAGGACAGTGTGTGAGGGTGTGAGTTTTCAGGTGTGTGTCCTAACCCTCCCGTGCTCCCCCCCCCCAGCTGAGCGGAGGCTGCAGCAGTCGTATCCTAGGAGACGGGATGACCCGCGGCCCTGTGGTCCGGCTGCCCTCTGCCTGCCGGGCAGCCGAGGTCAAGGCCTGGCTGGAGACCCCTGACGGCTTCAGCACCATCAAGCAGGCCTTCGACCACACCAGCAGGTCAGGCCACAACCCGGCCCCTGCCTCACACGAGGCCCGGAGGCTTCCAGCAGACCTCTCCAGTCCTCTCAGAACCACTGAGGTGGTTCCTGGGACAGAGGATGATGATGTGTGTGTGTGTGTGTGTGTGTGTTGCAGGTTTGCCCGTCTGGATAAGCTGCAGATAGGCCTGGCTGGAAGGAACCTGTACGTCCGTTTCCAGTCCCAGACAGGAGACGCCATGGGCATGAACATGCTCTCCAAGGTAAGGCCGCACTCGGACCTTCAGGCGGTGGACCCAGGCTGCGCGTTCCAGAGGAGTGACCACTCTGGTGGGATTATGTAACCTCTGGTGGGATCATGTGACCACTGGTGGAATCATGTGACCTCTGGGGAGCTCATGTGACCACTGGTGGAATCATGTGACCTCTGGTGGGATCATGTGACAGGGGCGCTCACCCTCGCTCAGTTACGAAGATACAACTGCCGCTTACGTTTCGCAACCTTTTTTCTCTCTCTCTCCCCCTCTCCCCCTTCTCCAGGGTACAGAGCAGGCTGTGTCTACCCTGCAGCAACAGTTCCCAGACCTGCAGGTGTTGTCGGTCAGCGGGAACTACTGCACCGACAAGAAGCCCGCAGCCATAAACTGGATCCTGGGCAGGGGCAAGTCTGCCGTGTGTGAGGCCACCGTCCCCGCCAAGGTCGTCCGAGAGGTACGCCCTTCTGTGATCAAATAGGAGAGGGGAGGACCGGGGGAGAGTATGTTACCTCAGCCCGTTGAGATGCACCCGTGTTGCGGCCGTGTTTCAAAGCTCTCCCCTGGTCTCCTCTGCTGTGCTGGTTCGCAGGTCCTGAAGAGCAGCACGGCCGCGCTGGTGGAGCTCAACCTCAACAAGAACCTGGTGGGCTCGGCCATGGCCGGCAGCATCGGGGGCTTCAACGCCCACGCGGCCAACATCGTGGCGGCCATCTACATCGCCTGCGGGCAGGTGCTGTGCCTGGCTACCCTAACCCTAACCCCTAGTCTACCCAGCAACTGCTTGTCTCTCGCTCTCCCTCTCTGTCTCTCTACCTCTCTCTCTCTCTCTCTCCGTGTGCAGGACCCGGCCCAGACGGTGGGAAGCTCCAACTGCATCACCCTCATGGAGGCTGCCGGCCCCGGTGGAGAGGACCTGCACATCAGCTGCACCATGCCCTCCATAGAGCTGGGCACGGTGGGGGGAGGCACCAACCTGGAGCCCCAACAGGCCTGCCTGCAGGTGGGTGAGGGAGGGTGAGGAGAGAGAGAGAGAGAGAGAGAGAGAGAGAGGTGAGAGAGAGAAAGAGGTAAGAGAGGGAATGAGAGGTTGAGGGGGTGACAGAAAGAGAGGATGACAGAGAGTGAGCGAGCGAGCATGTGGTGTGAGCAAAAGACAGACCCCGCTCTCTCTCTGACCCCGGCCCGTGTGTTTCAGATCCTGGGCGTCCAGGGCTCCAGTCCGGACCAGCCGGGTCAGAACGCCCGGCAGCTGGCCAGGGTGGTGTGTGGCACCGTCCTGGCCGGAGAGCTGTCCCTCATGGCTGCCCTGGCGGCCGGACACCTCGTCAAGAGCCACCTCACACACAACCGGTACCTGCCCAAGTCTTATCTGCGAAATGTCTATTTTTATGTAGTGTACATGAAGTTGTAGTCAATCCTGTACACTCGTTAGCTGGTGGAGGTGGCTAGCTAATGTCGTCCCCCCCCCCCTGTATTTCAGATCAAAGGTGAACTTGCCGGAAATGCACCCGTCACACTCTGAGAAGGCAGCATGACACACAAGAGGCATCAACCAATCGGAAGAGAGCATCTCATGACTACAAAGGACCTGTGAACTCTGGGAGTTGTGGTGAGAGAGGACTCGGCCCCTGCTCAAAGGCCCATAAGACCGACTCTCCCGGGAGGAAGAGGACGTTTTGGGCCTGGACAGAAATGCATCCGAAAGCTTTGAAAGGCACATTTCTGAGAGCCTGCTGACTGTCACACACACACACTGCAGAACGGATACCTGTGTGGTGTTGAGTTGGCCCCGATGGTGAACGATTGTTTTTAATTGAGATTTTTTTGACAGTTTTATTTAAATGGAAACCCACAAATGACGGCTCTTGTCGGTAGATGACAAGTTGATTGAGGTTCGCAGCGGGAGAATGAACTCCTGTTGTGTGCACTGAATTCTAAGCTTCCGAGTCACAGCTCCTGTGATACTCAGACAATCATGTCCAAGGACGAGTCCAGTCAACATCTCCCGTTCAGCAGGTTGTACCAAATACCGCGAGAATACGGCATGCACACGATCAGAAATCACACTTCACAGGGTCGCTCTTATCCCCGCAGAGAGCTCCCTTTGCACTTGCCAAATAATTGAGACGACAACCATGAAAAATGACATTTCGTTTGGCGCTGAAAAGATTGATTTTTGTTTTGAATGTTTTTATTTAATGGAGTTGTTTCGACAGATGTCGAATGTTGCTGTATGAATGCACTGCGGGGAGCTGCAAACCAGGAAGTGTTAAATGTACAGTTTGATTAGGTGATTGCTTTAAAAAAATATATATATATTATCTATGATCGGTAGTTTCACTGTCTCCCCTCAGCAGGGCGTGTATGTGTATGTGTACCGACGAGGTTAATGATGGTTGTGCAGCTCCTTGACTGAACCACTCAATACAGACTCCTGGTCATTTCAACAGCAGACGCACAATCATGTGTGATTGTATTAGCTGTGCGAATGGGGAAAACTGGAAACTTAAAAAGCCATACAAACCGCCTTCTTTAATTGCTTCCTTAGACGTTAGCCTTCGTTGACGGGATGGTAGTTGACGAGCAGAGCTCAATGTGAAAGAGATTGGTATTTGCAGTGGGCTTATTGAGTCTTATTTGCTATTGTTTAAACACAATAAAACCGCACTATTGGCCTTATGACTTCAGAATATTCAACTCCAGCTTGTTCTAAAAGTAATGCTACTGTACGACTAATACCCATCTGTCCAATAACTTGTCTGTTCCCAGTGTATTTTGCTACAAATACAAATGCTATGTTTCCAGTAAAGACACCGTCTTTTGTTTGGTTTCTGTTTGTATCTGTGTCTGAAATCACAGCCACACAACATAAGGATAAGAATGTCATTTATTTCTAAACAGGTCTGAAGTGCTACATTTCACAGTACAGGTTGATGTCGTTTCCTCAGTTTTAGTGTGAATTTATTTATTTTCCCTCCGCACAATCATTCCCACGTTACATTCAGTGCAAATTAAGTCACCCAGATTCTCGGGGGGGGGGGGGGGGGGGGGGGAACTCTTACCACAGACAAAGCTGCTTCACAAGTAGGACGCTCTACACTTAGCTGAGTGTGGTGGAGGATTAACCTCGTCCCACTTTACAGCATTATCAATTACCTGTGGCCCGGCCCGACTAATTCTGGGAGGGTTAGCAATAGGGTCTAATGGACCGTGACGTGCCTTTACTGGTAGAGAAGCTTGAAAGGGAATCTGAAGCAACACAACATTCTGATAGAAAACGTAACCTCGTACATTGCTTGTGCCTTGAATGTTAATCCAAAAAGTCCATGGGAATGACGTGTATGTAGTGGTCGGCTGGATATATCACGCTCTCGTGGTTACAAGAAAAAACGGTCAAATCAGAAAATCTGCCTCCGCTGATTGGAATTCAAAAGTCTGAATAAAAACTCTTGAAATGAATTTGACAATTTTAACACCTAACCCTTGGTTTTGTACAAATAATTGTAATTTTCCACACAAGTGACAACCAAGAGACTGATAGCTCTCTGCTGCCCAGATATAGACATCATACAAAGGCTTCAGTTTCCTTCCATATCAATCTAGATAATCACCCAAGACTACAAGGAAAATGTTGCCGTGACAATGATAATACATACAGGTCATTATAGGCACCTCTCTAGTGAGTTCATAGGTATATTACCTCATCCTGAAATGCATCTCCATTCTAAGGCATACAGGGTTGATTCAGTCACAATAAAAAGCGTTTGCAGAGATTTCTCCAGGTGTAACTAAAGTGAAATGGCTGGTGTCCTATACATAATATACACTAAATAAAAACATCACCCCATTTAGAAGTGTGCAACGACAAACAAATACACCCCCAACACTTAGACATATGGGGATTTTTGTACTTTTGAGGGGGCGGGGAACACAAAAGAAACGTTTTGCCTCGTCCCTCCATCAGTACCAACGAGTGGTGATTTCACTAGAGAGACGACGTCAAAAAGGTAAAGTCTTATATCATAGGTATCATGGAATTATGACAACCCTCAGGACTTCCTTGTGTTACTTATTTACAACCTAAAATCACACCAGCTAAAGTCACCTTGTTTCTTTGTCCTATTAGCAAAAGGTTAGCAGCATGAATAAGCTGTGACAGACGGCTGTGATTATTTATCAAATGCAAAATCAACACAGAAAAGGGCACGAACCCTATTTCTTAAAAAAAAAAGAAGAAAAAAGACGACTATAATCGCAAGACTAAAATATAGCCACCAGTTCTGTCTGTTACTAGCCAGGAAGGTGTCTTTCTTATAAACATCTTATAACACATACGTACATTTATATATTACATCGATATATCTCTGTCAGGAACCCCCCCCCCAACCATAGAGCTGACATTTGGCTACCCTCGAAAGTTAGCATCGATGCTAGCATGATAATTAGCATTACCGCTAGGGGGGAAACCAGCTTAAAGTCTAGCACGGGAGCTAGCAATAGGAGCTATCAACGAAGCAAACGGTAGGATGAAAGGCTAGCCTAGGAGTTCGCGTGAGGAACAATGACGGCGGCCGTCAGGGAAGAGAAGTCATCAACAGTCTGTTGTCAGGGGGATCGGAGGTGCAGTGTGTCCTTAGGGCCTGGTGGGGGCGCTGGAGCCCAGGGTGAGGAGTTGTGCTCAGGCCAGTCACTGGCAAGGCCAGGTATTCTGATGAAGAAGAAGAAGGAGTTAAGTCATTAACCCTTGTGTTATCTTCGGGTCATTCTGACCCATCAGTCATTGTGACCCACTGTCGTATTGCGACAAATTTACCTCATACAAAAACAAAGTGAAGCATTTTCTTTTAACTGTCGGGCTGTCTCAGACCCCCCACATTGCAATGGTTAAAAGAAAATTATTTTTGTTTTTGTATTGGGTGAAATTGGGTAAACACAACGATGGTTCGTTGTGAACCTTTGGGTCATGTGACCCGAAGGCAGCACGAGGGTTAAACTAAACAGGTAAAGAGCTGTATATCGTTAGTGTACAGAGCCAACTGTCAGTGTTGATAGTGAGTATACAGGTAATAAAGAAATGGTCCGCCAGAGACGCCGGACAATGTTTCTTTGTTTTCACCTGTCCGCCTCAGAAGAGGATGGGCTTGCCAGCGGTCTTCTCCTGGACGTAGGAGGTGAAGCGCTTCAGAAACTTGGGGTACTCCCTCTTAGCCACCGCCCGCAGGACGGAGGCCGGGGCCCAGCCTCCAGGGTTCACTGAGGGAGGAAACAGGATGTGATGTCACGCGCCCCCCGTCAAACAACCTCCACTCCCCTTTGATCCTAACATTCCACAAAGCCTCCAGTCAGTACGCTTGCTTGCAGAAGAGGCCTGCTGCTGTCTGGGAACGAGGACTCACCATTGGCTACGTAGGTGATCTTGCAGAGGATGTTGTCTCGGCTGATCTCTTTGTCGCCCTCCGGGGGGCTGACCAGTGTCTGGCAGATCATGGCGATGTTGATTTTGGCACGGACACACCTGTTGGTGGGCTGGAGGGGGGAGCAGGGGGACCACAGGGGGGTCAAACTGTGAGCGTCACGCCCACACTAAAATGTTCAGTGTTCAGTATCCCAGTCCCCGTCCTAAAAGGAGTGTCTGAAGGCAGCAGGGGGGTGCACTGGAGCAGAGGCGGTCTGGTGCTCCTCACCTGGGCGTTGTCGTGGTCCACAGAGAAGTTGCACACCAGCCAGGTGTCGGGGTCGTTCTCGTTGTTGGCCAGGATCTTCCTCATGGCAGACAGGTACAGGACGTCCCTCTGAGACGCCGGCCACACCCTCTGCAACACACACACACACAGAGAGTAAGTTACAGTAGATGAAGGGGTGTGCATGTGACTGTGTCTCTCTGTGAGTGTGTGTCTGTGAGCGTGTGTGTGTCTGTGAGCGTGTGTGTGCGTCTGTGAGAGTGTGTCTGTGAGCGTGTGTGTGTCTCGTTCCCTACTCTCACACCTTATGCGTCTGATAGACAATCACAGCACTTTCTGACAGCGGCTCCACCACGTTGAAGTTCTCGATAGTGGCTGAAACAGACAAGAGGAATATAAAGCCCTCGTCCCAGCGGTGTGACGGTGGCGTGAGCCCTCGTCCCAGCGGTGTGACAGTGGCGTGAGCTCTCGTTCCCAGCGGTGTGACGGTGGCGTGCTTCACGGCGGGGGGGGGGGGGGGGGCAGCTGACTCACTCTCCCAGTCGTTGCGGTACTCCGTGTCCCAGAAGTAGTGGCACAGCTCGTGGCCCGTCACCCCCCTCACAGAGTGGGTGGCCTTCAGGGGGTCCAGCACAATCCCGTTCTCCTCCACCTCCCGCCGGTACACCTGCGCGCGCACACACACACACACACACACACAGAGACACACACACACACACACACAGAACCACAACAGTGAAAACGGGGGTCTTCCTCTCTAGGTGATGCAGGTTGAAGGGTCCTAGATGAGCAGTCCTAACTAGGCCCGTCTGACCAGACTGCAGCGCTGACCTTCATCTCTCCCTCCTCCACCACCAGCTGCCAGTTGGCATCTCCACCCATGTCCTGCAGGGAGTAGGTCATGTGGTTCTGCACCATCTCCTCCACCTATCCCAGAGGACCAGGAACAGGAAGTGAAGCCGAGATCAGACAGGTATGCACACACGGAACATGTATTAATATGCGTTTATGTTTATTTGGTCCAGTGGACGTGGTCAGTGGGTGGGGATGAGTTAGGAGGTGTGGTAACTATGGTAACGTGAGCAGAAACACAAAGGGGAGTAGGGAGAAGATATGAGGCTAGTGTCTACTGTGAGAGGGGGCCAGGGGGCACACACTTCATGCTAGGCTGAGCAGAGACAGTACTGGTGCTGGGTTACTGGGAGGACTGGTAGACAGTACTGGTGCTGGGTTACTGGGAGGACTGGTAGGCAGTACTGGTGCTGGGTTACTGGGAGGACTGGTAGACAGTACTGGTGCTGGGTTACTGGGAGGACTGGTAGGCAGTACTGGTGCTGGGTTACTGGGAGGACTGGTAGACAGTACTGGTGCTGGGTTACTGGGAGGACTGGTAGGCAGTACTGGTGCTGGGTTACTGGGAGGACTGGTAGACAGTACTGGTGCTGGGGTTACTGGGAGGACTGGTAGGCAGTACTGGTGCTGGGTTACTGGGAGGACTGGTAGACAGTACTGGTGCTGGGTTACTGGGAGGACTGGTAGGCAGTACTGGTGCTGGGTTACTGGGAGGACTGGTAGACAGTACTGGTGCTGGGTTACTGGGAGGACTGGTAGGCAGTACTGGTGCTGGGTTACTGGGAGGACTGGTAGGCAGTACTGGTGCTGGGTTACTGGGAGGACTGGTAGGCAGTACTGGTGCTGGGTTACTGGGAGGACTGGTAGACAGTACTGGTGCTGGGTTACTGGGAGGACTGGTAGGCAGTACTGGTGCTGGGTTACTGGGAGGACTGGTAGGGCAGTACTGGTGCTGGGTTACTGGGAGGACTGGTAATCAGTACTGGTGCTGGGTTACTGGGAGGACTGGTAGGCAGTACTGGTGCTGGGTTACTGGGAGGACTGGTAGACAGTACTGATGCTGGGTTACTGGGAGGACTGGTAGACAGTACTGGTGCTGGGTTACTGGGAGGACTGGTAGGCAGTACTGGTGCTGGGTTACTGGGAGGACTGGTAGGCAGTACTGGTGCTGGGTTACTGGGAGGACTTGTAGACAGTACTGGTGCTGGGTTTCTGGGAGGACTGGTAGGCAGTGCTGGGTTACTGGGAGGACTGGTAGGCAGTACTGGTGCTGGGTTACTGGGAGGACTAGTAAACAGTACTGGTGCTGGGTTACTGGGAGGACTGGTAGACAGTACTGATGCTGGGTTACTGGGAGGACTGGTAGACAGTACTGGTGCTGGGTTACTGGGAGGACTGGTAGGCAGTACTGGTGCTGGGTTACTGGGAGGACTGGTAAACAGTACTGGTGCTGGGTTACTGGGAGGACTGGTAGACAGTACTGGTGCTGGGTTACTGGGAGGACTGGTAGGCAGTACTGGTGCTGGGTTACTGGAGGACTGGCAGGCAGTACTGGTGCTGGGTTACTGGGAGGACTGGCAGGCAGTACTGGTGCTGGGTGGGTTACTGTGGATGTAGCACAGGGAATAGCCTCATGCCTTCATTCAAAGCTAGCATCGTGGCGGGGGTGGGAGGACTGGGCTTCACGTACGCCCAGAGGCTCATGCGAGGGGGCACATACGCACAGATGGGGGAGGCAGGGGGATGGTGGACGGGGGGGGGGGGGGGGGTCGTACCTCTGCGCTGAATCTGTGGACGTCGTGAGGGGGGGCGGGTGACTATCAGAGGAGAGGAGGAGTGACTGCGGGTCTAGGGGGGGGGGGGGAGGAGGAGGAGAGGGGGGCGAGGGAGAGCCGGAGAGAAGAGAAAAAAACGTCAGAAGCAGAACCCAAGTGAAGTGAGGGAGGAGCGAGGGGTGGTCGACACAGAGAGAGAGAGAGAGAGAGAGAGAGAGAGAGAGAGAGAGAGAGAGAGGAGAGAGAGAGAGAGAGGAGAGAGAGAGAGAGAGAGAGAGAGAGAGAGAGAGAGAGAGAGAGAGAGAGAGAGAGAGAGAGAGAGAGGAGAGAGAGAGAGAGAAAAAATACATTATGAAAGAGAGAGAGGGAGTAGCAAAGTACAGTTCAGGGTGTAAATGCAGACAGAGAGGCGACAGAAGAGGAAGACGGCTCTAGATCCATTAAGACAGGATGATGATGATGAGGAGGATGCAGTCGTTGATTAAGTGTTTTGAGGAGGAATGGGGAGACTGACCTTGTCAGCGTATCTGTGCGAGCCTGTGGTGGAATACACGTCTCCTGTAGGGACAGGACTGGACCTCTGTATCCTGGACTTGTCTGTCTGGGACTACACACACACACACACACACACAGGAACTAAAGCCACCAACAAACACAAACTTTTCTCCCAATATTCAAACATGCAGTACCAGGAATAAGTATCTGGTAGCTATTTTTCTTACAGATCAAAACAGTAACATTTCTGCGAGTACGAGTGCGTTTAGGAGGCCCGTGGTCGGAGGGTTCCAGTACCTGCTCCTCGATCTTGTCTTGTCTGTCCAGGGCGGCTTCCACGGCGTCAAAGAACTCGTCCTCGTTGATCAGGCTGTTGGGACCCTCCTGTAGAGGGACGACACGCCAACACGCTCAACACAGCGTGTCTTTGTCTTCAAGATATAGTTTTCGGGGGCCTTTTGTGTCTTCATCGAGACAGTTCGAGATAAGACAGCACATCTATGTGATAGAGAGGGGAAGACATGCAGGGAGCGCGGCCGAGCCCCAATCGAACCCGGGTCGCCGTGTGTGGGCCCTCGGCGCCCGCTAACGGCAGTGTGTGTGTGTGTGTGACACGAGTCCACGTGGAAGAGCACCGGAGCTCCAGGCGACCTGCTCACCTCGTAATCCGGCCCTCCGAAGTGAGACTTCTTCTTCAGGTCGGTGAGGGCGGATTTATAGCTGTCCTCTATCCTCCTCCTCTTCTCCATCTCCTACACACGCGCACACACACACACACTCGTTACACACCTTCATCTCCACGCGACACGGTGTGTGTGTGTGTGTGTGTGTGGGGCGTACCTTGTCCAGCCTCTTCTGCCAGCTGTCCTCTCTCTTTACCATGAGGTCGATGCAGTGCGACAGCGTGGCCAGGATGCCTGCCGTGGTGGCCTTGAAGGGTGATCGCCTCGCCCTTGAAGTCAATCCCGTTGATGCCCCTGGGGCTCAGAGAGGACTGGAACACTGGGGGGGAAGAGAGAGAGAGACAGAGACACATAGACAGAAGAAAAAGAGAGACAGAGGATCACACCACGGCGGAGAGGCCAAGCAGGTGGGTCCGACCTACGACCCACCCCCCCCCCCCCCCCGCCCCAGGCAGACCCCCTCCCCCCAACCCTAACTCTACTCACGCTTCTCCTTGCTGCCGTTGTTGTTGTGCACAAACTCCCCGTCCGTCCGAGTGCTGGGGAAGTCATCCTCATCATCCTCCACCACTGAGAGAGAGAGAGAGAGAGAGAGAGAGAGAGAGAGAGAGAGAGAGAGAGAGAGAGAGAGAGAGGGAGAGAGGGAGAGAGGGAGAGAGAGGGAGAGAGAGAGGGAGTTAGTTATGGGGCTGAGAATGGAGACCCAGTCCTAGAAGGCCAGTTGAACACAGCTACCCAGCACTGCACAGCACGCTAGCGGGCTGACAGACCTCTACTGTGCTGCCCACCACAACAATGACCTGGCTTCATCTGCCGAAGGGTGGAGGGGGTGGAGAGGAGGAGGGAGGTGGGGGGTTTATGGGCAACAAAAGATGAATTCTCTGTGGTCATCCACAGGCCCTTAGTGTTGTGACAAAGCACAACTCTACCATACACACAAGCTCAGACAGCCAAGAGACACAGACACAGAGAGACAGAGAGACAGAGAGAGAGAGAGAGAGAGAGAGAAGGAACAGAGAAATGACTTCATCTGGGAGGGAAGACAAAACACATTCCACACGGTTCTGCAAATGTTTCCTCTCTTAGCTCCAGTGACCAGCTCCAGGATCCCACACATGCTCAGTGTGTCTCCCGGGCCGGCCCCGCCCCAGGATCCACACATGCTCAGTGTGTCTCTGGCTCGGACTCTGGCCACATCTCATGACACATCACAGGGGAGCGCTACACCGTGTCAAAACCCAGAAGGAGCTGGGGAAAGCAGCGGCTAGGCAGGAGCAGGGAGGAGGTCTGTGTGTTCTCCTGCTCTGTCTGTGGGACACGGTCACCAGGGAAACGTGTTAGAGAGAGAGACAGAGAGAGAGAGAGACAGAGACAGAGAGAGAGAGACAGAGAGACAGAGAGACAGAGAGACAGAGAGACAGAGAGAGAGAGACAGAGACAGAGAGAGAGAGACAGAGAGAGAGAGACAGAGAGACAGAGACAGAGAGAGAGAGACAGAGAGAGAGAGAGAGAGACAGAGAGAGAGAGAGAGAGAGAGAGACGAGAGAGAGAGAGAGAGAGAGAGAGAGAGAGAGAGAGAGAGAGAGAGAGAGAGAGAGAGAGAGAGAGAGAGGA
>NC_085035.1:2651574-2678301 GCF_963692335.1 Osmerus eperlanus
ACACACACACTGAGCACTCTACACCACTACCTCACACACACTGACACACACACACACACACCACCAAGTACGGCAAGATAGAAATGTAATTGCCTCAATGTGAGTAAATGTGCTATTTCCAATGCTCTCATCCCCCTGGACTGCAGTTTGAGCAAAGGAAGGAGGTAAGACAGAGGAGGTGAATACTGGGCCGAGGGACTCTACAGGCCAGCGGAGCACGTCACGAGCCGCGGTGACAAGGCGCCAGGCCGGGCTTGCAGCGTGACACGGGGGACGGTCACCACTGAGGGACAGGATGCAGCATCTGGTGACTTCCTGTCCAGATAAAGGATACCCCCTTCCCGTGTGCTCTTATGTAACCCTTCCTGTCAGTTCAAATGACCCACAGAGAGAGAGAGAGATGAGAGGGGAAGAGAAAGATACAGAGAGAGGCAGAGAGACAAAGAGAGAGAGAGAAGAGTGAGAGAGATGAGAGGGGAAGATAAAGATACAGAGAGAGAGAGGCAGAGAGAGGGGAAGAGAAAGATACAGAGAGAGATGAGAGAGAGGGGAAGAGAAAGACACAGAGAGAGAGAGGCAGAGACAAAGAGAGAGAGAAGAGTGAGAGAGACAGAGATAGAGGCAGAGATGAAGAGAGAGAAGTGAGAGAGAGAGAGACAAAGAGAGGGACAGATGCAGACAGTGAGAGATAAGACAAAGAGAGAAGGTTCTAAGAGAGAGCTCAAAGACTAAGTTAATTAAAGATAGAATGGCTTCCACCAAGTGTGTTTCCAAACCCAGCCACAAGGGGGCACCCTCCATCAGCAGCAGCAGCATAGCCCACTACTAATGCAGGAGTCACTATCGGTCATCGGCCAATGGTAACCCTTTCCCTGCCGGGCAGCGCTCCGACCAATCCCCTCTGTCCACTTCCAGCCAATCAGCTGCAGCCAGAGGAGTACCCCAGCCTTCTCTCTGTATGAAACAGCTGCTGATTAAAAAAGACAACCTTCTTTTATCTGCTTGATTAAAGCCGACCCACATCATAGCAGGTCTATGTATGTCCCGGCAAATCAGAATAATAATATTAATAAAAAGATGTGCAGATAGGATCTCTCAATAATGGTTACCGTGTCAACCGGCTGAGGACCACACTAAAACAGACAAAACGCACACACACACACACGAACACACACTCTGCAGCAACAACCTGCAGAAAGGAACTGCATTCGTGATTCAGTTCATCTCCAGCGAGCACGCTGCTGATTCAGTCACATGACCAGGACAGACTGGAGAGATGCTGGTGTGTGTGTACGGGGTGTGTGTGTGGGTAAGGTGTGTGTGGAAGGTGTGTGTGTGGGTAAGGTGTATGGTAGGTATGTGCGTAAGGCGTGTGTGTGAGTTTGTAAGGTGTGTGTGTTGTGGACCAGGCCTATGAAACCAATAAATCGTAGCAGTTTTTGCATCTCCTGTTCCTCTTGTCCTCTGAGAAGGAGATCGCTATCAGAGCACCTGCAAGAGACCGTGTAACTCAACTCCAGGACAGGACGCCACGGTAACCAGTCTACGTGGGATAAGAGCTCGACAAGGGGAGTTTATCTGTGTGTATGTGAGAGGGAGTGTGTGTGTCTGCGTGCGTACTCTTTGTGTATTTGTGTGTGTGTGTGTGTGTGACAGAGACACTCAGCTACTTAAGAGCTTTGAGTCATGTGGAACAGGGAGAGGGGGCCCCCTGACATGAGCTTGAATGGTGACTCACCAGGAGTGTGTGTGTGTGTGTGCGTGTGACTCATTTCCCCGTGCTCCGGCTGAATCAGAGGGTCACCCTGGGAGGAAGGGAGGTGTGGAAGGGAGGGAGGGATCTCCCCACAAGTGACAGCACATGTCTAGAAAACTCTGGAAGGGTGTGGTGGCTCATTTCCCTTCCTCCAAACATCCAAAGCTCTCTCCCAGTTCTTATGATTTATAAACTACTGTCCATAGAATACATACTTTACAGTGAGGGTAAAGTGGGTGAAGTATTAATATGATACAGTTGCACACACACACTGTTCTTCTCTTCTTATTATTTCATGTTTATGTTCCACCCTCCCCTCTAATTCCCATTTCCAAATCTTTTTACCCAACCTGTTCTCCACCTATTTCTCCTGCCCCTCCCTGCCCCTCCCTGCCCCCTCCCTCTCTCTCTCTCCCTCTCTCTCCCTCTCTGTCTCTCTCCTCCCTCTGTGAGTAATAAGACCTCAATCCGTGAGGATCAGGCGTCTGTGGAAAACATTATAAGCTGGATCAGTGATGCACAGCCTCGTTCAACGCATGTATCCGTGTGTGCGTGTATCTGTGTGTGTGTATCTGTGTGTGTGTGTATCTGTGTGTGTATCTGTGTGTGTATCTGTGTGTGTGCGTGTATCTGTGTGTGTGCGTGTATCTGTGTGTGCGTGTATCTGTGTGTGCGTGTATCTGTGTGTGCGTGTATCTGTGTGTGTATCTGTGTGTGTGTGTGTATCTGTGTGTGTGTGTGTATCTGTGTGTGTGTATCTGTGTGTGTGCGTGTATCTGTGTGTGTGTATCTGTGTGTGTGTGTATCTGTGTGTGTGTGTATCTGTGTGTGTGCGTGTATCTGTGTGTGTGTGTATCTGTGTGTGTGTGTATCTGTGTGTGTGTGTGTATCTGTGTGTGTGTATCTGTGTGTGTGCGTGTATCTGTGTGTGTGTATCTGTGTGTGTGTGTATCTGTGTGTGTGTGTATCTGTGTGTGTGCGTGTATCTGTGTGTGTGTGTATCTGTGTGTGTGTGTATCTGTGTGTGTGTGTATCTGTGTGTGTGTGTGTATCTGTGTGTGTGTGTATCTGTGTGTGTGTGTGTGTGTGTGTGTGTGTGTGTGTGTGTGTGTGTGTGTGTGTGTGTGTGTGTGTGTGTGCGAGGTAGAGACAGATCAGTAGCTACGTGTGTTCAGAAGCCCTCCCTGCATCTGTTGTCCTTCATACAGACAGAAAACTATTCCCGCCCCTCCCTCCCCCTTATCTGCACAGACCTGCTTCCAATAGGGAAACGCACTATACACAAACACACCGCATACACACCGCATACACACCTCATACACACCTCATACACACCACATACACACCACATACACACCTCATCTTACAGAGTCTCACTAACATTGAAAAACGCACAGACACAGTACAGTTTAGGGGCTCTGGAGTAATCTAGGGGGTGAATGATTCAGGTGAATGAATCACGTGAAGGAATCACGTGAATGATTCAGGTGAACGATTCCGGACTGAGCGGAGGTCAACCAGACTTGCCAGCAGGCCGGCTGGCGCAGGAGGACCGAGGCATGTGGGCGGGAATCCTCCCTTGTCTCTTCTCCCCTCCCCGTTATTCTGATAGAAACACACACACACACACAGACACACACTAATGCAACACAATCCTGCCAAACACCACATTTCAAAACCTCGAGTGGATTTAGGTTTACGTTGATCAACGCAAGGCCCGTAATCCCGACCTGCCAGTGGCAGGGTGTGTGAGGGCTGGGCTGGGCCGGGCCGGGCCGAGCGGGCGGGGTCAGGGGGCCTCTTACCCTGTGCAGCTCGATGGAGTCGATCCACTGGTGCCTGTGCTGGGGGTCCCGGGCCCTCAGGTACCACACGCTGTCGTTCACACTGATGTCCAGACGACACTCATCAAACTCATGTGGCTGGGAGTGAGAGAGGGAGAGGGGGAGAGAGAGAGAGACGGGGGGGAGAGAAAGAGAGAGAGTAAGAGAGAGAGTAAGAGAGAGAGAATAAGAGAGAGAGAGTAAGAGAGAGAGAGTAAGAGAGAGAGGGATAGAAACAAAAAGAGAGTATATGATTATACATTTATGAAATATATGGAATATATTCATAACACCATCAAACTGACAAATGAACAACGAACAAAACTACAGCTGGAGAGCATTTCATTGCAGGCCACACTACTGGGTCAATGACTGTTTAAAGAACTGTAAATAAACAAGTAGAAAAATAAACATGTAGTTTAAACAGAGAGTAGAATAACGAAAGGGAGGAGGAGAGGAGGAGGAGAGGAGGAGAGGAGGAGGGGAGGAGGGGAGGAGGGGAGAGGAGGAGAAGAGGAGGAGAGGAGGAGGAGGAGGAGGGGAGGAGAGGAGGAGGAGAGGAGGAGAGGAGGAGAGGAGGAGGAGAGGAGGAGGGGAGGAGAGGAGGAGAGGAGGAGAGGAGGAGAGGAGGAGGATAGGAGGAGGAGAGGAGGAGGGGCAGAGCACCCTGACCCATAAAAACAGCTGGGACATGTGACCCTCCGACTGTAAACAGGCACATCCTCCAAGACAGTGTTTTAACGGTTTGTTTTCAATCTCTGCTTGGAGTGTCTGTGTGTGTGTGCGTGTATGTGTGTGTGTGTGACATAACCGAACGGGTTAGCAGGCAGACTCCTGGTCTGTCTCCCAGGGGGTTGCGTGGTCAGAGACAAACTGCAGCTTTGGCTCAGTCAGACAGGCAGACAGACAGACAGAACAAAGACAGAAAACCCTGGGACTGCGCAGGCTCCACTGACAGCCCACATACAACCCATCTGAAGCATGCCAGCCTACAGGCTCCCAGACTAGATATCTTCCAGTCTGTGGGTCTGTGCTCTGGGGGTGCAGCAGAGAGAGAGAGAGAGAGAGAGGCAGGCCTTTTAAGGAGACCAACAGCATCATTACAGATCTCTCTTCCCTCGCTGTCTCTGCTCAGGGAAAATGCTGCACTGGCACAAGTGCTACCTCTGGCTGTGTGTGTGTGTGTGTTTACGATACTCCGAAGGACGCCTCGGCAGTGAAAAGCTCAAGACCCCAGAGCTAAATCACCAGACAGAGCTAATCACAGCGCTTTAGGGTGGGCTGATGTGTGTGTGTGTGTGCCAGAGTGTGTGTGTGTGTGTGGTCAAGGGCATGCGAGGACTCAGCAGAGATGGGTACACAGGGAGCGCTAGAGAACAGACGAGCATGAAATACGAAATGAATGAGAGTCGGGTGTCAGACAGAACCGTAGCTAGCGGCGGCGGCGCTAAACTGCGGACGGCCACACCAGACGCTAGCAGAGAGCCCGCTACGACGACGCCCAACGCCAGCCTCGCCGCGCTTCTGGACCACGTGATCCCCTTCTACAGGGGTCGGGGTCTGGCTAATGTGTGGGGACGGGGGGGACGGGGGTTATAGCTTAGTGTTTAGAACATCGACTGCGGATCGAGGGGTGGTAGGTTGGAGGGGGGAGGGGCACATCAAATCCACATGCAGATGTCGGCGATATCCGATCCCCTCCGTTGGGTAGCTACATCCGTCACAGATGAAACAGTCGATGAGGAGGGAGAGGTAACGCATGAAGGTCGAGGGGAGAAAAAGCTCACAGCTTCCGTTTTCCTCGAGGCTAAGATTATCACGGAGTCAAAAGGAGCACTAGCTGGGAAGCTCTCCTCCAGGGAGAGAGTGCTCTCATATTAGCATCACAAACACGTGCTCCCTCTGGCCACATGAAACCAGGGAGCGCTCTCCAGGGCTGATGGATGGGGCTGGGTGTGTTTAGAGTAGCAGGTCTCTCAGATGTTAAAAGTGGAGCCTTCCTGCCCCCTGGGACCAGGCTGGGATTGGAGGGTACCAGGGGAGCCGCGCGGGGCAGGGATGGGAGCCGCGAGGCCTCTGGATGGGCTTCCAGGAACGTGGTCGAGGGGGGTCACGGGTGTTCTGGGAACCAGGGCTGGAGGGGGGGGGGGGGGTCAGAGACTTGGGGACAGAGCTAGTGGGACGAACCCAAGCTTATGTAAACAGATGAGAAGGTTCGAGACAGAGACAGATCTGTCTGGTCGCTGAGACAAGACGAGAAACAGAGACAAAAATAAAGTGTGTGTGTGTACTGTATGTGTGTGTGTAGTGTATGTGTGTGTTGCATGTGCGGTGTGTACTGTGTGTGTTCACAAACTCAGAGCAGGGAACAGGAGAGAGCTCTGAGAGAGCTAACCAACACAAAGTCTGCTTGAATAATGAAACCATTGGTGACAGGCCTCATTATTTGCATAACCAAACTTTGCCACCTCTCATCACTGGAGGTAAACACCAGGGCTGGGCGAAAACAACATTGTCAGCGGCAACAAGCCCAAATGCCGGGAAAATATGCCCTCACCAGCCTCACCACCCAAAAAAACTAACAATGGAAATCTATTGATGGCTATTGAATGTGAACATTCACTAGCCATTTGGACAGTGGCTGATTCACTTTATTTCCCCCCCTGTCTGTGAGGGGGGGAGGGGTAGAGCAGCATTGAGTGAGCAGGAAACGGCCCCTCCACATGGTTCACACCCTCAACGATCAACCGAAACCAAACATAACCACAACGTTCAGCTGGGGTTCAGAAACACTGAGAGCAGGCCTCCAGAAACTGGTGAGGAAGGAGAAAAAAGATTTGTTGGATCGGATGTTAGTTTATTTCCTCCAGGAACACAATGACACATATTGAGGGACTTGTTGAACTTGTTGGTTAGTTGTAACTGATTTGACTAATTGTACTCGCTATGAGTTATATAATTGTTGCTTGCTTTCCTCCAGGTACACTCTGGGCACTTTCGAGGATCATGTTGCCTAATTGTAATTTGTTTAACTACATGCTCTTCTGGTTCTGCCCATTGGCTCTTGTTTGCTTTTCACAATGTATGCTTCATGTTTTGGCTACCCACATTGTTTTGGGGGCTATCTCGTTGTTTATGATCATTGACCTAAGCACCTTTTGCTCTTTCTTGTAAGTCGCTCTGGATAAAAGTGTCTGCTAAATGACTGAATGTAAACGTGAGAGGAGGAGAGGAGAGGAGGAAGGAGAATGTGAGGGAGAGAAAGTTTATCTGTTTGAGAGAGAGAGAGGGGGGGGGGGGAAGCGGCCAGGTTGGGACAGGCATGTGGCCTGCGTCCCCTCTTAGCCGTGACCTTGTCCGGCTCCACGCACAGGAAATGTCAGAGGGTGAGGAGGAAAAGACCTAGCCTACTTCCTGTAAAGACCTCTTTTTCAAATGTCAACACTGAAAAAGAGGGATCACTACTCTCTCTCTCCCTTTCTCCCTCTCTCCCTCCCTCTCTCCCTCCCCCCCCGCCTTTTCTCTCCTTCTTCCCACACCTGGGAGTGTAACACACGGCTCCGTGAGCCGCTGGGGCAGGAACGGGAACACACCTGTTTAACTCGTTCTCGCAACCCTCAAACTGTTGCTTTAGATAAATCCGTAGCGTGGAAGCTCAAAGGAAACGCCTGACAGAGGCCTGGACGGTACTGACTCAGCCAGCATTACATCCTGACTCCTGCAAAGCAATCCACTAATGGATCAGAGCGCAGACAAGGCTGCTGAGCAGTCAGCTAGCCAGCTAGCCAGCTCCCAGGACCCAGCTAGCCAGCTCTCAGGACCCAGCTAGCCAGCTCACAGGACCCAGCTAGCCAGCTCTCAGGACCCAGCTAGCCAGCTCCCAGGACCAGGACCCAGCTAGCCAGCTCCCAGGACCCAGCTAGCCAGCTCCCAGGACCCAGCTAGCCAGCTCACAGGACCCAGCTAGCCAGCTCACAGGACCCAGCTAGCCAGCTCCCAGGACCAGGACCCAGCTAGCCAGCTCCCAGGACCAGGACCCAGCTAGCCAGCTCCCAGGACCAGGACCCAGCTAGCCAGCTCCCAGGACCCAGCTGGCCAGCTCCCAGCTAGCCAGCTCCCAGCTAGCCAGCTCCCAGGACCCAGCTAGCCAGCTCCCAGGACCCAGCTAGCCAGCTCACAGCTAGCCAGCTCCCAGGACCCAGCTAGCCAGCTCCCAGGACCCAGCTAGCCAGCTCACAGCTAGCCAGCTCACAGGACCCAGCTAGCCAGCTCCCAGGACCGAGCTAGCCAGCTCCCAGGACCCAGCTAGCCAGCTCACAGGACCCAGCTAGCCAGCTCCCAGGACCCAGCTAGCCAGCTCACAGGATCAGGACCCAGCTAGCCAGCTCCCAGGACCCAAGTAGCCAGCTCCCAGGACCCAGCTAGCCAGCTCTCAGGACCAGGACCCAGCTAGCCAGCTCCCAGGACCCAGCTAGCCAGCTCACAGGACCCAGCTAGCCAGCTCCCAGGACCAGGACCCAGCTAGCCAGCTCCCAGGACCAGGACCCAGCTGGCCAGCTCCCAGCTAGCCAGCTCACAGGACCCAGCTAGCCAGCTCACAGGATCAGGACCCAGCTAGCCAGCTCACAGGACCCAAGTAGCCAGCTCCCAGGACCCAGCTAGCCAGCTCTCAGGACCCAGCTAGCCAGCTCCCAGGACCAGGACCCAGCTAGCCAGCTCCCAGGACCCAGCTGGCCAGCTCCCAGCTAGCCAGCTCCCAGCTAGCCAGCTCCCAGGACCCAGCTAGCCAGCTCACAGGACCCAAGTAGCCAGCTCCCAGGACACAGCTAGCCAGCTCCCAGGACCCAGCTAGCCAGCTCCCAGGACACAGCTAGCCAGCTCCCAGGACCCAGCTAGCCAGCTCCCAGGACCCAGCTAGCCAGCTCACAGCTAGCCAGCTCCCAGGACCCAGCTAGCCAGCTCCCAGGACCCAGCTAGCCAGCTCACAGCTAGCCAGCTCACAGGACCCAGCTAGCCAGCTCCCAGGACCGAGCTAGCCAGCTCCCAGGACCCAGCTAGCCAGCTCACAGGACCCAGCTAGCCAGCTCCCAGGACCCAGCTAGCCAGCTCACAGGATCAGGACCCAGCTAGCCAGCTCCCAGGACCCAAGTAGCCAGCTCCCAGGACCCAGCTAGCCAGCTCTCAGGACCAGGACCCAGCTAGCCAGCTCCCAGGACCCAGCTAGCCAGCTCACAGGACCCAGCTAGCCAGCTCCCAGGACCAGGACCCAGCTAGCCAGCTCCCAGGACCAGGACCCAGCTAGCCAGCTCCCAGGACCAGGACCCAGCTGGCCAGCTCCCAGCTAGCCAGCTCACAGGACCCAGCTAGCCAGCTCACAGGATCAGGACCCAGCTAGCCAGCTCACAGGACCCAAGTAGCCAGCTCCCAGGACCCAGCTAGCCAGCTCTCAGGACCCAGCTAGCCAGCTCACAGGACCCAGCTGGCCAGCTCCCAGCTAGCCAGCTCCCAGGACCCAGCTAGCCAGCTCCCAGGACCAGGACCCAGCTAGCCAGCTCCCAGGACCAGGACCCAGCTAGCCAGCTCCCAGGACCAGGACCCAGCTGGCCAGCTCCCAGCTAGCCAGCTCACAGGACCCAGCTAGCCAGCTCACAGGATCAGGACCCAGCTAGCCAGCTCACAGGACCCAAGTAGCCAGCTCCCAGGACCCAGCTAGCCAGCTCCCAGGACCCAGCTAGCCAGCTCCCAGCTAGCCAGCTCCCAGGACCCAGCTAGCCAGCTCACAGGATCAGGACCCAGCTAGCCAGCTCCCAGGACCCAAGTAGCCAGCTCCCAGGACCCAGCTAGCCAGCTCTCAGGACCAGGACCCAGCTAGCCAGCTCCCAGGACCCAGCTAGCCAGCTCACAGGACCCAGCTAGCCAGCTCCCAGGACCAGGACCCAGCTAGCCAGCTCCCAGGACCAGGACCCAGCTGGCCAGCTCCCAGCTAGCCAGCTCACAGGACCCAGCTAGCCAGCTCACAGGATCAGGACCCAGCTAGCCAGCTCACAGGACCCAAGTAGCCAGCTCCCAGGACCCAGCTAGCCAGCTCTCAGGACCCAGCTAGCCAGCTCCCAGGACCAGGACCCAGCTAGCCAGCTCCCAGGACCCAGCTGGCCAGCTCCCAGCTAGCCAGCTCCCAGCTAGCCAGCTCCCAGGACCCAGCTAGCCAGCTCACAGGACCCAAGTAGCCAGCTCCCAGGACACAGCTAGCCAGCTCCCAGGACCCAGCTAGCCAGCTCCCAGGACACAGCTAGCCAGCTCCCAGGACCCAGCTAGCCAGCTCCCAGGACCCAGCTAGCCAGCTCACAGCTAGCCAGCTCCCAGGACCCAGCTAGCCAGCTCCCAGGACCCAGCTAGCCAGCTCACAGCTAGCCAGCTCACAGGACCCAGCTAGCCAGCTCCCAGGACCGAGCTAGCCAGCTCCCAGGACCCAGCTAGCCAGCTCACAGGACCCAGCTAGCCAGCTCCCAGGACCCAGCTAGCCAGCTCACAGGATCAGGACCCAGCTAGCCAGCTCCCAGGACCCAAGTAGCCAGCTCCCAGGACCCAGCTAGCCAGCTCTCAGGACCAGGACCCAGCTAGCCAGCTCCCAGGACCCAGCTAGCCAGCTCACAGGACCCAGCTAGCCAGCTCCCAGGACCAGGACCCAGCTAGCCAGCTCCCAGGACCAGGACCCAGCTAGCCAGCTCCCAGGACCAGGACCCAGCTGGCCAGCTCCCAGCTAGCCAGCTCACAGGACCCAGCTAGCCAGCTCACAGGATCAGGACCCAGCTAGCCAGCTCACAGGACCCAAGTAGCCAGCTCCCAGGACCCAGCTAGCCAGCTCTCAGGACCCAGCTAGCCAGCTCCCAGGACCCAGCTGGCCAGCTCCCAGCTAGCCAGCTCCCAGGACCCAGCTAGCCAGCTCCCAGGACCAGGACCCAGCTAGCCAGCTCCCAGGACCAGGACCCAGCTAGCCAGCTCCCAGGACCAGGACCCAGCTGGCCAGCTCCCAGCTAGCCAGCTCACAGGACCCAGCTAGCCAGCTCACAGGATCAGGACCCAGCTAGCCAGCTCACAGGACCCAAGTAGCCAGCTCCCAGGACCCAGCTAGCCAGCTCCCAGGACCCAGCTAGCCAGCTCCCAGCTAGCCAGCTCCCAGGACCCAGCTAGCCAGCTCCCAGGACCCAGCTAGCCAGCTCCCAGGACCAGGACCCAGCTAGCCAGCTCCCAGGACCAGGACCCAGCTAGCCAGCTCCCAGGACCAGGACCCAGCTAGCCAGCTCCCAGGACCAGGACCCAGCTAGCCAGCTCCCAGGACCAGGACCCAGCTGGCCAGCTCCCAGCTAGCCAGCTCACAGGACCCAGCTAGCCAGCTCACAGGATCAGGACCCAGCTAGCCAGCTCACAGGACCCAAGTAGCCAGCTCCCAGGACCCAGCTAGCCAGCTCTCAGGACCCAGCTAGCCAGCTCCCAGGACCCAGCTGGCCAGCTCCCAGCTAGCCAGCTCCCAGGACCCAGCTAGCCAGCTCACAGGACCCAGCTAGCCAGCTCACAGGACCCAGCTAGCCAGCTCACAGGACCCAGCTAGCCAGCTCCCAGGACCAGGACCCAGCTAGCCAGCTCACAGGACCCAGCTAGCCAGCT
Organism: Osmerus eperlanus; assembly: GCF_963692335.1. NCBI lineage: Eukaryota > Metazoa > Chordata > Actinopteri > Osmeriformes > Osmeridae > Osmerus > Osmerus eperlanus. Next base: position 2,662,819 of record NC_085035.1, read on the forward strand.
CACAGGACCCAGCTAGCCAGCTCACAGGACCCAGCTAGCCAGCTCACAGGACCCAGCTAGCCAGCTCCCAGGACCCAGCTAGCCAGCTCCCAGCTAGCCAGCTCACAGCTAGCCAGCTCCCAGGTTACTCCTGCAGAGGGCCACAGGAGGAAGATAGCTTCATGTATGAAGGATCCAAAACACAGTCTAGATCAGACTTGGTCCCAGGCATATGGTAGCCTACTGTGTGTGTGTACATGTGTCTCTGCGAGTGAGTGAGTGAGTGAGTGAGTGGGGTGCATTGACCATGGCAAGAGTAGAAGCTGAACCTGGAGTTAATGATGCATTATGGTGGCATTAGGCTAGAACAGCACTCTGCCGACTCAACTGTAGTACTCTGTTTACACAGACAGACACTTATATGGTGGTCGACTTCAGTGTTTCCCCTGACACTGAACTTGTATCTCATGCACATCAATACATCTATTTTTGACCTTTCCTGTGCTTAAAAGCAATTCCAAATTGGTTGCATTTCCCATCCGAGTCCCCCGAAACAGCAACAGACCTACTGTCGCACCAACAACAGTAACATCGAGTTCAGAGTGCTGCCAAAGCGCTCCATCAGATTAGCTGGATGGCTAGCTATTCTGGACCGCCGGTTTCAAACCTTCTCTCTCTCTCCCCCCCCCCCCCCCCCCCCCCGAGTGCTGTCTAAACCAGAGACAGCAGGACGCGTGCCCAATCCAAACGTCTCCATTGTGACTTCATGTCAACCACGGCCCCAGTGCCTCATAGGGAACCAGTCAGTGCCCTGTTAGGGTTAACCAAACACACTCTCGCTCTGAAGTACGCACACACACACACACACTCTCTCCATCTCCATCTCAGCCTGTGCCCAGTGGTGTGTGTGTGTGTGAGCCGTGCTGTAGAGGGCCTGCCAGGCACACTAGCTGTAATAGCATTCAGCTGACTGTCCAAATTGGACTGAATGAGAGAGGGAGGGGTGGGGGAGGGGAGGGGTGGGGGAGGAGTGCCCAGCCTGCAGAACCACAAGACTCTGAGCTGTGTGACCACTCAGCCGTTCTACAAGCACCATGGCAGATTTGCTGCAACACACACACACAGTAACATACACACACACAGACACACACACGTGTATCCACACACACAGAGAGAACAGCAGGCTCCGGAGTGTGTTAGTCTGGTGCAGAGAAGTCTTCCATAACATTCAGTAGTGTTGGAGCAGGTGTGGAGAGCCGTCGTCTTTCATCTCAGAGAGAAGAGACAGACTGTCCGAGAGCCGTCGTCTTTCATCTCAGAGAGAAGAGACAGACTGTCCTGGTCTGTTTTCCCCTAGCGCCTGGTTACCGCAGGTTATCCTGCTTCCCTCAGGGACGGGACATGCCTCAGGACGAGACACACACACACGCAGACACACACACACGCAGACACACACACACGCAGACACACACACACGCAGACACACACACACACCAAGGCAGCCCCTCCTAGGCCTGTTCTCCTGCTGGGACATGTTACCTGCCTGGGATCTTCGCTCTTGCCTGTCTGGACATGGTGGAGAGCTAATCCAAGCCCAAGAGAAACACACACACACACACAAACACACACACAGCCTTTGTCTCCTGCCAACAGTCACTCCTGTTCTAGCCGCCAGCGCTTCGTCGTGAAACACCCTTTAAACAAGCACACAAGGCTTCGATCGACAGGTGTGCGTTTTCTCTGCCCGGTTACCTGAGGCCTGTTTGCCGTCACAGCAGCATCAAGACGATGTTCGCCAGACTGACATGGTTGTTCTACTGCGAATGAAACGCTTCCAAAATGCAGGAACTCTCGGAGGATGTGAGCTGCACTCCCGCCGCTGTCCAGAGACGCTCTCTGTGCGCGCTTCTCCAAGCTTCCACCTTCTTCCGTGACCTTTGACCTCCTCTGTCTAAGCACCTGCCCTCCTCAGACACAGGTCTGGGACCAGTCTAGCCGCCCAAACTCGGACCTCACCCACAGAGGGAGAGACAGACCGGGCTGGTCCCAGATCAGGGTTTAGAGGAGGGGGGTGCTGTGCCTCCTGGTGGGGCTGTTTCTAAGAGGCAGGTGATTCTCCAGGCTGCAGTGTGCATCCCCGACTGCCTCTGAAACTCTACTGCCTTGCATCCCCGACTGCCTCTGAAACTCTACTGCCTTGCATCCCCGACTGCCTCTGAAACTCTACTGCCTTGCATCCCTGACTGCCTCTGAAGATCTACTGCCTTGCATCCCTGACTGCCTCTGAAACTCTACTGCCTTCAGGTTCACCCGGTAAGAGCATCTGCTACTCTACAAATGGGGGCAGTCGTGTGTGTGTGTGCGCGTGTTTGTCTTACGGTGCCTTTTGGCCTTGTTTGAGATGTGGTGACAAGGTTGACTGACTAACAGAGACGTCATCCGAGGCCAAAATAAGCATCCCTCAGGCCACCTGCCCCTGACACAGGCCCAGAACACATGGCGGCGGAAAATGGAACACGCCGGAAAATGGAACATTCCAGACCCAAATGCAATCGCAACCATTTGGGAACTCGATTGTCTGTTATCGAAAATGCCAGGCTGGCTATTCTTCGCCATGTTCTCTTGGATTTGTGTTAGTGTGTCCCGATAACACAATGAGACATTGTAGATTCTAATCTGATTACCAGATCGTCTAATCCTGTTGCTTCTGAGCGCATTCAATCACCCCCCCCCCCCCCCGGCTCATGCTCTGTGTATGTGTCGGCTGAATGATTCACAAATGTTAAATCATTATGGCTTTAACTGACCCTACATAAAAGGGAGTTGTTTTTGGAAACACTGGAACAAATGTCTATAGGCGCAGAGTTTCTGGTATATGCAGACCCCCCCCCCCCCCCCATCCTCAGAGGGAAGACTGCCAGGCGTTTAAACCACAGCAGACTTGTGAAATGCCAAGATCATGCGCGTATTGCTGGTTCTGCACTGCGTTGCATTTGGTTCCACGCGGACCACCGTGTCGGAAAATAAAGTGACGTTGAGTTTCGTGAATTCTAAGAATCTTATTCATTTAGTCATTTAGCAGACGCTCTCATCCAGCGTATTCGGCAAACACGTCCACGCTAACACTGGACGCTAAGCTAGGCCGTTTGCATACTGTAGGTAGGTTACCAGAAAGGCACACACACACACAGTGACACACACACAGTGACACACACACAGTGACACACACACAGTGACACACACACAGTGACACACACACAGTTGGTATTGACAATAGCACGGGTGACGGGCAAAGCTGAATAAACACAGTGTGAATGGGGGCAGATTAGAGGCCTCAGACCCAGGGCCCAGACACTGAAACAGTAAGTCACTGATGCTCACGGTCACACAGAGTCAACAGAGCCTTCTGGGACAGGCTTCCGTCAATCAGTCACCCGGCCTCCACCGAGAGGTGACGGAGAGAGTGTGAAACGTGCGATAAGCAGGCCACCAGGGGCCACCGGGGGCCACCAGGGGCCACCAGGGGCCACCAGGGCTGGATGCAGATGGGAGTCAGCTGTGTGCGCATCACAGAGTGACGAAGGCCAGGGGACCAGACTAGCCGCAGCTTAATGATTAAGGGACTCGGTTCAACAGGTTTAACAGCCTGACGGAGGACAGCGCTCACTTTGTTAGTTGACACAACAATTCCAACTCCGTTGGAGGGAGAGAAAAAATATATATACATCTTCCATATAGATGTGTGTTTCATACATTTTAGGAAGTTAGTTAGCAGCGATATTGTGCGTAGTGTTGCTCAAGCGTTCAGTCGTCGTTTGTAATCTGTCAACACTCGAATTACATCGTCGAAGTCTGGAGATTTCCAGGAAAGAGTGTCAGACAATGGTCCAGCCCTCTCACGGTGAACTCTGTCACCTGACAAGCTGTTAAACCTCGTGCTAGCCCGGACTGCAGTGTTCTACAGACCACGCTGGGGGTTCAGTACAGCCATGGTGACAGGAAACCCAGCCAACTTTGTGAGGCCACATTTTGTTTGTTTGTGTGTGTGTGTGTGTGTGCACGCCTGTCTTTACTTGGCACAGCCTGAATCAGGAGACACCACAATGGCCCTAATCTCCACTCTAGGTAGTTCCATATCCCCAAAACCTCCCCTGATTACCACACATCTCTGTTGCACAACACACAAACACTCCAGCCTTTCATTACCACGACAAGGCCAACGGATCCAAATGCGTCTCGTCACAGTAACGCAGACATTTCCTTGGCATTAACCACTGTATTGGCTGTTACTGTTAGAATTGCGCATTTCCAGTTCCTGATGGTCTGCCACGCTTCCTACATGCGCATTGGACATACATGTATGGCCACGATTCGATCTTTTCCATGTCTTCCTGTGTCATAGCGCGGGGAGGATGTGTGCTCTGAAAGTTAAGCTGAAGCAGGTAGCAAGTCTGTCTGAACTCACAGTGATGACAGCTTTACTGAGGCAGAGGGACCCTCTGCAGCCAAACTCCCTCTCGTCCTGGGACTTGTAGTAGCTCAGCGTGTTGTTCTTTAACATCACCCAACGGTCCTGCCAGCCATGAATGTAGTTCGTCCACTAGAGGAAAGAAGGGAAATTGGCACGTTTATGTGGGGAATAACGTTAGGGAAGGAAACTTGGGAGGAAAGCCTGATAGTATCTGACAGACGGGCCAAATCTTTGGTTTTCGTTATCACAGCATGACCCGCTGCAAACACAGTATTGCAAGGCAAGCAAACATTATCTAGCTTTTGCTCCAAAACGTGGATTGGCAAGTTGACAACAGGGCACCTGATTGAAGCATGACACGTTTTTTCTTACACCAGCCAAGCAAATACAAGACTGGAAAATACAATACTGTTCTTTGAACTCCCAGTCCCTCTTAAAACATCTTTGCTAACCATTTGCCAATCATCACAGTCACTCCATGTACTGCCATACCCATAATGTCAAGTATACACCCTCAGAGGCACGCACACACTTCTTTAAACAAACCCAAACAGCTAGTCCACATGAAACAATAGTTATGTAACGTTCATTTCCAAATTCATCCAGGCATCCAATGCAACCACTTCACGTGTACTTGACTAGCTTTAAGCTTTAAGTTGAGTTTAACAGCAAGACGTGAAAGACCCCCAAAAAAGTCGAGGTTGGTCAACCAGCTGTCAATCTCAATTTAAAAAGTGGCTAACGTTACAGTATCCTTTCTTGTTATTGTATTTAAACTCTATAATTGTACATTTCAAAAACACTCTCAGACAAACAAACGTGTAATACATAACAAACAAAACATTAGCCTATCAGTAACGTTTTCTAGTCATATATTGTTATTTGACCAACCCATGAAGGTTAGCTACCTACGTTTGCCAAAACGGGGGTGATCACTTCGCAGTAAATAGGTAAAGAGCTAACTTACATTATACGCAGTGGTAACCAGTTATCTCCAAACTGTTCTCAGATATAAACCGTTTTATTCTTACCTTGCTGAGGATTCCCCCGGACTCTGCTGACCCAACAACAGGCTGTCCTGACTCTGTTTCTAAATCTTCCTCTGAACCCGAAGAGTTCCAGCTCTGATTATCAGACATTGTGACTGTTGTCAGTTAGCTAGCTTGTTGGGTATTAATTTCAGAATAAAAATTGAACAGTTAATCAAAGGGGAAAAGCAAATAAAAGGAAAAAATGTAAAATCTGTTTGGCTGCTGATGTCATCTAGCAAGCTTCTCCCGTGGTCGGTGTGTGGTACTGTGTTGCTAACGCCAACTAGCTTAGCTGCTAGCACCCGCCCCTTCCAGCTTTAGCAAGTGCTCTCCCGCCAGCTCAGAAAAAAAGGTAAAATAAAAAAAGGAACAAGATTAAATCAGATTCACCACTCAGCGGACATATGTCGTACTACACGAGAACTGTATGATCCAGCTGTCTTCTACAAAAACGGATAGGAAATATAAATTCTAGTTTGTTTTTGGGGCAGCTCTATGTCTATAGCCACACGCCATATTCACTGTACAGTCTGATTTAGAAAGTGGAGCGCGTATACTGCTTGTGTAAAGGGGCGCTGGCTGTGGACATTACGTCATTAAACCCTTACCAAAAATGGTAGTAAATCCCTCCTACTATGTATACTACATGAAGTTGCCGGAACAAAATTATAAAATAAACACTTTCAATCGCCAGGCATTATAAAAGCCAGCAAATCTCGATGGGGCACATGGGATGGGACTCATTTTCTCAATTTGTAATATCAAAAGCAATTATCTCTTTTTTCTATCTGTGTGGACACAGCAAGTCAAAAGAAAAAACATTGCCACAGAAACGTAGCCTAATTGAATTAGGTGAGTCATGTCTGTAGCACGTGCTGAAGCAAGTAGCCAAACATCTGAAATTAGTGTAACATTTCCCCTAAAAAAGGTTCCAGAGACGTTCCTCAGCCAGATCATTCTTGAAAGACATAAAGGGCCTCTCTCTAATCCTATGACATAACCTAAGCTTACAGTTCTACATCCATTCATCCTCTCAGTACCTCCCCCTCTCTCTCTCCCTTCCCTCTACACCTTCTTCTGACTCCCAGAACACAAGCTACTAATCAGAGAAAAACCTATAAGCATTGTAGGCCTACAGTAGCTCACGCACACACACACACACACACTCAACTAATAATTGCATCCCTTTCTTTTTTTCTTTCTTTCTTTCTTTCTTTCTTTCTTTCTTTCTTTCTTGTACTTACAATCTACAACTGGGATGTTCACACAGAAAAAACGTCACCTAATAATGTTTATTAAACAAAGTATTTTTTCCAGTGCAGTAATTTCTGGACTGAAAAATAAATTATAAAAACATAATTGTTTAGCTAAGAACAGCCGTTGTGATTGTCCCTACTTATAGGCCTATCTATAGATTAAGAGGTTGAAAGTGTTTCGCCAGACCACATCATGTCTCAATGGGGGAAAGGTGAAAGGGTTAAATGGTGAAACAGTGAACTGGTGAGTGGGTGAGAGCTCACTTGCGGCCATGTCATGGGTCTTATGGCTTCCACCGTGAACTGCTTACGATCATGAGACCTGAGAAGAAACCACAAGACCTCCATTAGCCAAAGAATACAACCACTCTTCCCTGAAACACACTTGATTATCTTCAGTCTAGGGATTCCAGGCATAGAGAGAGAGAGAGAGAGAGAGAGAGAGAGAGAGAGAGAGAGAGAGAGAGAGAGAGAGAGAGAGAGAGAGAGGGAGCAAGATTGAATAAAATGAAACGTTAATGGAACTGTTTATCTCCATAAGGTACACAAGTATGTTGTTTGGTGTTAAATTGTATGGCTCCTTAGTTTCTTTTTGGTTGACGTTGACTTTCACTCAAAATGTTAAGATTGAAGTAGAAAGACACATTTCAAATCCACATATGTTGGTCACAAAGTGCGCTTGATATAGTTGCATGTTCTGCAGGGGGGGAGGAAAGTGGATGCTTCTGGCACTGAACTTTGTGCTGTGTCACTCTCGTATCAGCTTCCTCACTAGATTACAGTCAGTCTGTCAGGGAAGTGCGGAGGGTATTCTGGTTCCTTCTGAACCGTTTAAATCTACCTACCAAGCATATGTTTTTCTGGTGAAGCTCCAGGGCAGGTGTGCTGGATTAGCTATAATCCCTCAACTGGCTATAAGAGAGAGAGAAAGTATAAATATATATATATAATCTATATATATAAATATATAGGCTAGAGAGAGACTGTAGAAAGAGAGAGAGAGAAATGAGAATCAGAGAAGAGCAGAGTGGCAAATGTTTTTGTAATTCAGCAGGCCAAATAGAAAACAGGCCATGCATCAGATACTTTACAGAGATCTCATTTATATCCGCATCTCACCCTGTACTCTTATTTCACACCAGAGCCCAGGAATCGCTTTCCTTATCCGTGAGGGATGCTAGAGATGTCAGGGCAACCGCTTGTAAATGACCTGTTGTTCAGCATGACAGGATAGAATTAAGGGGGTGATTCAATCACCATTGTGATCCAAATTGTCTTGGATATTCTGGTTTTGTGATTTACTTAAGGGCTTCGAGTCAAAGGACCAGGAGTCAAACTGGGTTGATCAAGCAGAGGATTGATTGCAACACGTTTCTTTTCGAATAGCATATTTTCTCGTCTGTTGGGCTCATCCCTGACCCTGAGTGGGTCCAAGATGAAGAGATAGTTGGATGACAAACAGTCTGGATGAGCGATCTGTCATTTCTTCGCCTCTGTGTTGAATCGAGATATCCCCTTCATACATTCAGGGACATTAGCTGTGGTGGGGTGCTGGAGGTAGTCTGCCATGTTGAATGATGGCCCATCACTCTGATACGGTTAACCACCAGATCCTGCTCGCCAGACTTTCTGAGATGGGCATCACTGGCACTGCACTCCAGTGGATCTCATCCTACCTGTCGGGAAGATCCTACCAGGTTTCCTGGGAAGGCAAACTGTCAGGCCCTCGCCAGCTCTCCACTGATGTCCCACAGGGCTCCGTCCTTGGACCCCTCCTCTTCTCTCTGTACACCACCTCACTTGGACCAATCATCACCTCCCATGGCTTCTCCTACCACTGCTACGCTGACGACACGCAGCTGTACCTGTCGTTCCCCCCGACCGATCCGGGGATCTCAGCTAGGATTGAGGCCTGCCTCACAGACATCTCCGCCTGGATGACCGAGCACCACCTCTAGCTGAACCTCGCCAAAACAGAACTTCTCATCATCCCGGCTAAACCCTCCATCTCCCACGATCTCTCAATCACCCTGGGATCTGCAACGGTGACCCCTTCATCCTCTGCCAGGAACCTTGGGGTTACCATGGACGACGAGCTCTCCCTCACGGCCCACATTGCTGCGGTCTCCCGGTCGTGTAGATTCACCCTCTACAACATCCGGAAGATCAGGAGATACCTGTCTGAGCACTCCACCCAGCTGCTAGTCCAAGCACTTGTCCTCTCCAAGTTGGACTATTGCAACTCGCTGCTCGCTGGTCTCCCAGCATGTGCAACCCGCCCTCTTCAGAGGATTCAGAACGCAGCGGCCCGCCTGGTCTACAATCTACCCAGACGCTCTCATGTTACCCCGCTCCTCATCTCTCTCCACTGGCTACCTATCATGGCCCGTATCAGATTCAAGACCCTGGTATTGACCTTCCGAGCAGTGAACGGGATTGCACCCGTCTACATCAAGTCTCTCCTGCAGCCTTACACCCCCACCCGTCACCTACGGTCTTCTTCAGACAACCGCCTGGTGGTCCCACCGCTCAAGACCGCCCGGTCCCAACACAAGCTCTTCTCCTGTCTGGCCCCCCAGTGGTGGAATCAACTCCCCACCTCCATCAGAGACACTGACTGTCTCTCCACCTTCAAGAAAAGGCTCAAGACGCACTTGTTCCAGGAGTACAACGATACTTAGGAATGGTTCGCTTGACCCGATGTTAGTTTCCTCAAGGATCACAATGACTCTTGCTCAGAGACTTGTTCTTGTGGTTAGTGGTAACTGTTTTAAATTTTTTGTACTCGCTGTGATATATTGTTTTTATTATTGTTACTTGTTTTTTCCACAGGTACACTTGCACGTATAGCGGTTCATGTTGTTTAATTGTAACTTGTTTAACTACATGCTCTTATGGTTCTTCCCTTTGGCACTTACTTTGGTTGTTCACAATGTGTGCTTCATGTTTTGGCTACTCGCAATGTTTTGTGGCTATATTGTTGTTATGATCAGTGACCTATGCACTTTGTAAAGCTCTCTCTTGGAAGTCGCTTTGGATAAAAGCGTCTGCTAAATGAATAAATGTAAATGTAACACTGGTCAAACTGTCTGACACAACCGCCCCCTTCTGTCAATGAAAATCACATCGACACGGGTGTGTGTCAGCCTCAAGTGTGGGTGTGTGTGTGTACAGTGTGTTCACATTCCTGTTCAGTGACTCACGCTTATTTTATAAATGGTTTTATTTCTCACCCTAAGTGAATACCTGAGTGATGGATCATCACAAACCGTCGTCAAAATACTGTTTGTATTTTCGGAGCTCTTCAAGGTGCGACAGCTGTGGCTCTAATCCTGGACAGGCTGACTGACATCATGACATCACTGAGCTGATGAATTGGCAAGATCGGAGGTGCGATAAAATCAACTGTGTGTTTGTGTGGGTGGCCTAGTAACCCATTTCGAAAGCACCAAATGCTTCCCAGCGTAACTGCCATGAAATTGAAACACAGAACACAATGAGCAGTCTGCGATTAGATTTAGATTACTTCATGTTTCTTGTGTGTAAACAGGGGTCGTTTTCAACATGACCCTAATCCTTGCTTTCATTTGGGTCATATTCAAATATGTTCAAACAATGATTGTGTTGTCGGAGCTATGATTTCAGTGTGATAAAGAGCATGACGGAACCAAGCGCCCTTCTAATCCTACTCGTGCTGTCAAGCACATTCTTGTGGAATTTTACGACTCCTCCATTATTTCCCTCTCCGTGTTCTATTTGCTGACAATTCCAAGGCTCTATCTGTACAGTAGGCCTTATTCATCCCCATCCCTCCCTCTCTCTCCCTCTATCTCTCTCTCTCTAACACACACACACACACACTATTCCTCCTGTCCATCTGTTGGCACAGACCTAAGGTTGCTAAGGAAACTAGACAAACAGTGTCCGGCTGGTCGGGGAGGCAGAATTTGTGAGGTGAATGGAAGGTAAGGTGAGCCCGGTGAGGTCATTGGAGAGAAATTGAGTAGGACATCCAACATATCACACACTGACCCGCAGAGGAATGAGACGTGTCCTCTCAGACACAAAAGAAAATCCATTTCTGGTGATTGACTCGTTAATTATGGATGCTTGTGGATGATCTTTTACTTCTGGCTAAGACTGCCGTCTACTAAGAAGGAAGATATTTGACCTCTACAACCCTAATTGGCCTCTGAGTCAAGTCAGGGATGGGACATGCACAAGGGCTGTAGGGTTGGCATGGTGACAGTACTGTTCCTGGGTCACAGAAACACAGGATTGGCTCAGTCCTCAACACACAGCTCTGCGATGATCACTTATTTACCCATTATGATGGTCTGAGGCATGGTTGCTAATAGTATACAAATGATTATATTGATAATAGTATCTTTTACTAAACAGTTCTGAGGCTTTTTAGATAAGTGTTTTAGGCATGTTAGCAGTCCATCATTAGGATGCATTATAAGGCGGTATGCTTGACGATGCACACCATCGATAATGGTTAAACCCACTAAAAGGGTTATTGGATTCTCTGTAGATGCAGAAACCAAAAGGGACGGTAAGCAGGAAAGCGGTCACACATGCTATCTCCATATCTAAATGGTTTCACTCGTCAATGTCATTGTTCAGGACAGACACAAGTCGATGAGGGGTCTGACACCTATTGTGCTGGGACCTTGTTTAGATCCCTTTCCATCAGACTCCTCAGTGTGGTCTGAAGATGTCTTCAGATTGCTACTTCACGGAGGAGAGAGTAGGAGAGAAATGGTTTGTTTTTTTCGAAGGCGAGAAGGTTCTCTGAAAGCCTGCCAACTCGAAGGATCAATCTCCTTTTGTTCTTCGTTCTGCGAGACTATTACAAGACAAAGCAACACTAGATTGATTTCCAATAGCCTCCTTAAAAAAACTGCTGCTCTTTGCTAGTGATGCAGCTTTGCTGGTACTCACAGTTCTGTTATAGCATCGTACAAGTGGACACACTATCATACATTTACACTGTTCCCAAAGAGACAATCACTGTTGAACTTGAAGAGATGCTTCACTTGTTCCTGGAACATCGACCTAATCAGACAAGGGCTGTACAAATATGTTTTGATTTCTCGCAGACTCTTAGCGTCCCTCGCTCATCCCTCCAATCATCCATCCAATCATCCATCCATCCTGGAACTAGTGATTCTGCTCAGGGTCTACATGCTCACGGCATCTCTCTTTCTCTCACTCCATCCTTCTCTCTCTCTCTCTCTCTCTCTCTCTCTCTCTCTCTCTCTCTCTCTCTCTCTCTCTCTCTCTCTCTCTCTCTCTCTCTCTCTCTCTCTCTCTCTCTCTCTCTCTCTTGTCTTTCACGGTTTCTTTCACCGCTCCTCTCCTCAGCGCTCCGCTGTTCCACCATCTCTCTTCCTCCTGTCCTGAGAATGATGACAGTGGGGTTGCCGTGGCGAGCTCTCCTAGAGACGGATGATGTGGGTTTAGCCATGTCCCCAGGGTCAGGTCCATGACTGAGTCGCTGCCCTGCCTTCAACTTCCTTGGCAGCTTTCTCTGTGTCAACTGTCACACTGCCCATGTGGCCATGACAACACACTGGTACCTTGTCACAACATTCGGCAACAGCCTGAGGGTTCTGGAAAAATCCACAGCTCTCAAGGCCTCACAACAAGGGTGGTTTACCACCCTTTGACCGTGTATGCTTCAGGGGGAATGTGATTAAGCCTTGCTGTGTGATCTGAGATCACATCATTAGAGGAATAGAACTCTTTTGTCTTGGCCCCTAAAAAAGAATCAATGGTTAGCCCTTTCAGGATATTATGTAACTGGTCAGTTAAGAACTGAATTTACTGCCAAATCTCTTCACCTCCCACACCCCCACCCCCATTAGACCGTGTTCATTAGCATTTAGAAGCTATTCAGAGGGTAGAGTCGCATTGGAAAGCACTGTGTGTCAGCACTGTAAGGGACCACTGTGTGTTAGAACACTCAGGCTCACTACAAATCACTCAACGTGACTGCAAACAACACCGAGCATTCCTAGCAAACAGTTCCAGCTCATTACACATCATTACATGTCAGTAATCGCCAAACAGTTCGATGACAAGCTCAAATGGGATGTTTGTGTACGGCACATGTATGTATCAGGGGCCGTTTAGGAAATAATTCAGACTGTTCTTACACAAACACATATGAAACATACACATTCACATGTGAAATTTTCACACGCATCCGTAGTACTGAAAACTCACATCCGCATATCTGAAATGCTCGCATCGACACATATGAAACGCCTAAAAAAGTATTGAAACATTTTTTTTTTACATTTTTGAAAAAAAACGTTTTGAAAGGTTGAAAAAACATTTTCGAAAAAAGGTTTTGAAAAAAAGTTTTCATCATTGATATGTACTTGATGAGGACTCTACTATATTATATTATAGGGTTTACTCTGCTGTGGGTATGAAGACGTCATTCTACTGTACTGACCTTCTGGTCACACCACTGGTGCGAGCCAGCAGCCCGGTGAGGCTATAGGCTCTCTGAGGTCCGATGCATCAACACCAAGCGCCGTTGATTTACCTCTACGCTGCTGACGGCATTTGTTTATGAACGAGCCGTTTGAATGGAAACAGATGGCAGGCTGTTTAGGAAAGCGTGAGCTTGGAAATGCTGATGGTGTGTGTGGATGCGGTACCTGGCAAGGATTTATAACCACTATTGTGTTTCTACACTGCGTGATGTAAAGATGAGGAAACAGGGACAAACAGTGGCACGATCAGCAGGCCATTCTGACCTGAATGAGCGCGTGCGTGTTTGTAGGTGGGGGTGTGACAGTTCCTAGAACTGTTCCTCGAGCAAATTTTTAGTAAACACATCCAAATGTGTCGCTGAGGACGCCAGCTCCTGTACCATTCATAGAAAACGCACCAAAACAACAATCGTGTTAAAGGAATGACCACCATTGCAGTGTGGAAAAAGTTCTGGTACTTTATCAAATGCTTCAAGTAAAAAAAAAAAAAATCCCTCAGAGCTACAAAACACAGGAAATCAGTACGACTATGTTATTCCAGGGTTTTAACGGTGTGTATTTGTGGGGTGGAGGCATATGTCCTGCTCTGACTCGCCTGTGGTGACTGACCAGCTGTTTGACTGACCATTGATCCACCGAGACAGAGAAAAACAAAGGGTTGATAAACAGCACCAGGGAACAAGCCTAGCCAGTGAGGCCTGTGCTACATCACAACCGATGGTGAATGATTGCGGTTGTCAGATTGTACTGTCCCTGGAAGATCATTGGGAGACGCACGCTCCACCAGTTTGGCACTGCAGGGCAGTCAACCCCATTACCTGGAGGTTGCCATGGACACCGCTGGTTTCGAGGTCTGGGTGACCTGGCGAGCGAGCAGAGGTTGGCCGCTGAGCTCGCCTCTATCCAGGGAGACCAGAGTGAGATCGTAGATACAGACAAGTAGAACGTAATTAATATGGACTTGTTATTCTATGAACTTAATGTTTGATATGAATTACTTGAGCTCCTACACATTGCCTGTCTGTATGCACCATCATACATAAAAGCCTTAGCTAACCAGTAAAACACCAATTCTCACTGTGTATAGTGTTCCTTCTTAACAGTCTGAGAGACTGTGGTGAAAGAGAGCCCCTTTTCCTTAATCAAACTGACCTCAGGCCTGTGGGAACATTTACATTGAACATTTAGTCATTTAGCAGACGCTCTTATCCAGAGCGACTTACAGTAAGTACAGGGACATTCCCCCCGAGGCAAGTAGGGTGAAGTGCCTTGCCCAAGGACACAACGTCATTTGGCACGGCCGGGAATCGAACTGGCAACCTTCAGATTAGTAGCCCGATTCCCTAACCGCTCAGCCACCTGACTCCTTACATAGTGTTCCTTCTTAACAGTCTGAGAGACTGTGGTGCCCCCCAGTGGATGGCAGGCTACGCAGAAAAGTAGAAAAAGAGCCCCTTTTCCTTAATCAAACTGACCTCAGGCCTCTGGGAAACATGGGAAAACACGTGCCTTGCCATCGGAAAGTGTTTCCATGATTAAGAAATAACTGTCAACAACAGAGCTGGAATGTGTGTGCTTTTGCGTGCGTGACGTTTAAGCGTGCATATGGTCGGTGTGTGTGTCTTTGTCCACGCGTTTATGCGTCTGTGCCCTCGGCTCCTCTCAGTCCCCTCCCAAACACAGCAGACCGTGACGTGAGCGATCGGCAGTCAAGATCGCGGCTCGTTCGTCAGGGACTCGGGAACGGCCTGACCTTCCCAAGGCGGGCGGGCGGCCTGCGCCAACTCAGCGCTTTTCCTCCGGAACAGAATTGTGATCGTCATCCGCATGATTGATAAAGCCCCCACCCCCTATCCAAACCCTCTCCATATTGAGGGAATACACACTCCACTTGTGACGGTCTTCCTCCCAGCCTCCTGGGGCTCCTCATCCAGAACCAGAGCATGCTGCAGGGCCTTTACTACCCAGGGGGAGGGGGCCGGGATGGGGGAACGAGATGACGAGGCGAGGGAAAAGGGATGGAGAGAGAAACCGTCTTTTTCTTAATGGTGTTCTCCCCTCCGTAACCCTGGTGAACATGATCATCATTGGACACAGAGGGGAACACAGTTAACGTGGGTGTTTGGAGCCAGTCTTTTCTCTCATGCTGTGCCCACGATTAACTTTTTCATCACCCCTTTTGACAAGCCAATTCTCTGCTTCGACGAGGGAAAATAAAACCACTTGGACGTCGT
>NC_085035.1:2678501-2729604 GCF_963692335.1 Osmerus eperlanus
AGAGAGAGAGAGAGAGAGAGAGAGAGAGAGAGAGAGAGGGGGGGGGGGTAGAACCCTTTGGTGGTGTTTGTGAGCATCACCAGGCTCGTGTCTTGGGAAGGGATGGTCTTTTCACTGTTCACAGAGTAGCTTTTCAGCTATTCAACATCGCATTCAATGTGAAGGTATACAAGAGGCTCTGTGTCATGTGTTTGTGAGAGTAATGTCTACAGGCCCTAACACTTCGCAGGAGCATTCGCAGTATGAAACTAAATGCATGGAAAATGCATGAAAATTCTCTGTGTCCCATTCAACAAGGTGGCATCCCAAACGTCATGACAAGATATATTTGAATGGGCTGAGACTTACATTTACATTTACATTTAGTCATTTAGCAGACGCTCTTATCCAGAGCGACTTACAGTAAGTACAGGGACATTCCCCCCGAGGCAAGTAGGGTGAAGTGCCTTGACCAAGGACACAACGTCATTTGGCACGGCCGGGAATCGAACTGGCAACCTTCTGATTACTAGCCCGATTCCCTAACCGCTCAGCCACCTGACACAGACTTCTACACTGTGTCCTTAAAATGAATCTCCAGCTCTCATCTTCTTTGTTTACGGAGCAGTACCTGCGTCATTCTGTCTCTTGGCAAACCCAGGGGGGGGGCAGCTTGACATTTTGACATTTGCAAAAGGCATTTGCAAAAGGCGACGATGCAAAAGATCCCTGGGTTGGCTGAATCAGACCATGCTCTTTGTTCTCAATGGAACTAAAAAATGCATTTAATTTCATTTGGTGAAACGTGCATTTGTACGTACTTCTTACACACATACGTACTGTATTTATGCTGTACATGCTACATGATCTCATGTCGGCTTGGACTGCACCAAGACCTCCCCACTGCTGCCAGGGCTGGTTCCCGTCTCCAGTCCTCCTTCTAGTCTAGCTCTGTCACCCTCTCTTTCTTCTTCTCTTTCTTCTTCTCTTTCTTCTTCTCTTTCTCCTTCTCTTTCTTCTTCTCTTTCTTCTTCTCTTTCTCCTTCTCTTTCTTCTTCTCTTTCTTCTTCTCTTCCTCCTTCTCTTTCTTCTTCTCTTTCTTCTTCTCTTTCTTCTTCTTCTTCTCTTCCTCCTTCCTGTCACATCCTCTCCTCTTCCCAGGCTGGTAACGCCTTTCCCTTTTTACGCTCCCCTCCTCCTCCCCCACCTCCTCCTCCATGCACTCTACTCCTCTGCGACCCTTCACCTCTTTGTGTTAAGAGATGTAATTAACCTTGCAGTGACCTCCCCAGATATCCCAGAGTGCTGTTGGGTCTCGCTACGTAAAGCAGCATAGCAATGGTTCAGTCCTCGGAGGCTTCTGTCCTCTGGTCTGACCGGGGCACTGAAGACCAGCAGAACGACGGATCAGTCCTTGTCCGTATTCTGGATGATGTATGAATACTGGAGAGTTCTAGGAGGAACCGCTGAATTCAAGTTTAGTTTTTGTGTGTGATTTAGGAGTTTATTGTGTGTTGTGATTGTGTAAACGTGTGGTGGGCTGGAGATACAATGGGTGATTGCAATGTGTAATTAAGTCCCACTCACTTTCCATAAACAGGACTTCTCCCTCTGTGTGTGTGTGTGTGTGTGTGTAGGCAGACTCTTTATCTCAATCCAACTTAATGACAGGGAGGCTCCTATAAATGATGTCCAGTCTCAACTGGTCTACTCCATGGGTTCACTTACTCCCTGTGTCTCTCTCTCTCTCTCTCGCACACACACACACACACACACACACACGCACACACATGCACACACACATGTGTGGAGTATAGAGTGGCGAGAGGAGTATATAATTAGGGAGGAACAAAGTGATGCATTCTAAAGCGGTTCTTGTTAACAACCCCCTTTGTTTTTACGCCTATTTGCATGAAATTATGCGCCCACCATACCGTGTAATTAGAAATCAATTAAACTCCATATCACACTTCCCCCTAAACTGCTGAGACAGTTTGCACCTAAATATGCTGCCTCGGGAGGGGTGAGACAGAAAGTTTATAAATGTCAAGCATGCCAAGTTATGAAGAGAACAAAAGACAGGAACGGAAACAAAAATGTCTGCATGCGTGTGTGTGTGTACCGCATGCAGGGACGTACACACACACACACACACATAGGGAGATGGATTCAGCCGATAATGGAGCAGCTCAGCTTGCCGCCCCGAGGCCCTGTGTCATTCTGTGCGCCACAGTACACGCAACTTGCCTGCACTCTTTCTTCATCTCTCCGTTCTCCTCCTCTTTCTCTCCTCCTCCCGTCGTCACGATCTCTGTGGTCCGTCTGTCTGGTGGCACGGTCTGTACTCCGTATGCACTTGTGCACTCACCGGAACGTGGATGCGAAGGATACTGTGGCAGAGGAGAGAGAGAGAGACTGAGAGAGAGAGGGCGCATGTTGAAGGATCATGGGTGATGAGGAAGTTGTTCAAATCCAAAAGGGGCAGAGTTTTCCTTTCTGAAGACATTTACATTTAGTCATTTAGCAGACACTCTTATCCAGAGCGACTTACAGTAAATACAGGGACATTCTCCCGAGGCAAGTAGGGTGAAGTACCTTGCCCAAGGACACAATGTCATCTGGCACGGCCGGGAATCGAACTGGCAACCTTCTGATTACTAGCCCGCTTCCCTAACCGCTCAGCCACCTGACTCTCTGCATTCAGACGCAGACCGAACCCTACCAGATGCTCTGAGCCTGGTGCATGTGGTGGAGAAGTTACAAAACCTCATGTTCCTTTAATGACGGAGCAATCAGTGAAAGTGATCGAAAACTCGGAGTGTCGGAGTGTTTGTGCGTGCGTGTGCGTGTGCCTGTGAGCACGCACGTGTGAATTCATTTCAGTCCTCAAATGAAACAGCAGCTGGTGGGTATAAAGGCAGAAGATATTAGCATTTTTATTTGAGCCTCGAAAAAAAGAAAAGGGCTTTCCAGGCTTCCTTCCTCCCTGTTTGAGATTTTCTCGCCTAATGGTTATTTCAGCGAGCGGAGAAGAGGAGGGAGAAACTCGTGCACTGGAGTTTATAATGGCCCCTCTCTGGCCAAGCGGAATAGGAAGGATTTTTGAGGAAGGGGGTTCGGCTCCGAAGCCTCTCCAGGGACCTCCTTCAGCCATAAAACCTACAGTGTTTAATTCAACATGGCTGCCTCGGTGCTTTCTCTCTCTCCGTCCCTCCGACTCTCTCTCTCCCCTCTCTCTCCCCTCTCCCTTTTTCTTTCACACTCTCTCTCTTTCTCTCCCTCTTTCTCTCCCACTATCTATCTGTCTCACCCTTCTCTCTTTCTCTCTCTCTCTGGAGATATAAGCACATAAACACACACTCAAGCCATATATCTCACCTCACATTTAAAATCATTTATTTGTATTCTTTATTTGAAAGCATAATGCTTGATTGCCATGGACTGTGAGGTATACCCACTTGTTGAATAATGCCCCAATAAGGAAGGAATATTCTATTACACAGTTGACATCTTAGAAGAGGTGCTTTTTGAAAATATTTTTTTTTGCCGGCAATTCAGAAGCCTGCGTGTTCTGATTCAGCACCATGGACAGGTCACACATACAGATCGCCCTGCGTGCGCTACACTAATGAGTCCTCTATATAATCTCCCGCTTCTCCATGCAAATGAATTTTCTTTATAATTAACATATTAGCCTGGGTAAAAGTAACCCGCCAATGCAACCAACTAAGTCTCCAAGGTACAGAGCGGAATCCAAAAACAAACTGAGAGCCGCGAGGCTACATTGCGAATCCCAATGAAAACCGCCCATTGATCTTTATCCCCTTACTTTCTTAGTGATGTTGTCTTTGAAGGTATTTGTAGTACTTCGTTGTATATGAGTTGTGTTTTCATTATACGGAACTGCTGCCCACTCCAATTCATAGGATTCAATTATTGATTCAATTTCCCCCTTCACTCCCTCCCATGCCCTCACCATTCACTCCCTTTCTTTCTACCCCCTCCCCTCTCTCTTTCTCTCTCTCTCTCTCTCTTTCTACCTCTCTCTCTCTCTCTTTCTACCTCTCTCTCTCTTTCTACCTCTCTTTCTCTCTCTTAGACATTCCCCCTCCGCCACTATGCTTTATTGGACTGCTGCAGAGGCACCGCTGCATCGTGAATAGAAAAGAAGAAGAAGAAGAAGAAGACAGAAAGCTCGTGAGGCGGCCACAAACTCAGTTGCTGTGTCGCGAGGGAAACCTCCAAACATTTTCAAGAACGGCTCATAGCGGACTCCCTGCGATGTCTAAATGCAACCATCACAACCATCTTCTGTAGACGGTGAGTAGTTTCTATATTTAACAAAAAATATATATCTGCTTGGCCAGCACCGTGGAACCTTTAGTTTTCTGTTGTTTCTGTTAAATTTGACATCGGTTTGTTATGAGCTAAATGTTACCAAACTACGTATGAACTCTAAGGGTTTACTTCCAAATGTGCATATAACGCCATATATAGTTGCGCTAAACAAAGTTTCTTGACGGGGTGTCACGACTCACGATTGAAAACTTACAACTCGCCTCGAGCCCACCGGGCTCTGAACAGCTAACTTATGTCCACTGTTGACGAGTCCTGACTCGCTGACACATCCGTCACTTTAGAGCACACTATGCCACGAATTAAACTTCAGTATTGATTCCTGAAATATGCTTTAATAAGTGTCTAAGTCTATTGGCAAAATCAACGCAATCTTCTGAAAGCCACACTCGATTTCAAGGTTTTATGAAACACGTTTTGACGGAATATTTAATTATTTCACAAGAATTGATTGCGGAACTGATACTCCTTCAGCCGTTAGATCTGTCAATAATCTCCACGCCACACTCAGATGTGATTGTCCATTTGTAGTCGGTATCACATAGCCACTTACATCACTCCCCAACCCGTTGTTGGCAACCGCACTCCTTTCGCTACAGGTTACACTCACACAAACGCAGCAATATACTGCAGTAACATACACACGGAGAATGGATCCATCCATTAAACTGGGCTGTGTTCGATAGCGCTTACTGAGTTATTGCCGGGCTGCCTGTTTACGGACCAGAAGGATTGATCTCCGAGCACAACGTCAGGACAGCCCGAAATCTCATTACAGGATGCAGTTTGCGTCAAAATCCCAACCTGTGATTGATGCTCCTTCCATAGCCGTCGCGCTCTCAGACGGAGGGGTAGTGGGGGAACCCGGGGTGAATAGGAAGGGGGGTGAGGGTGGGGGGGGTGAAGGTGGTGGTGGTGGGGGGGCGGGGGGGGGGGGGGTTGGCGGCTGGGGGAGGGGATGGAGAGGAGGAGAAGGAGGGATGTGAATGCAAATGCACATCCATTCTTTAAATTGTACAATATGGCCATTTGCGAGGAATATATTTACATCAAATCACTTGCAACTCAGGCTGTAGGTGAGCATATGTGAACATTTCACCGACTGAACTCAGTCTATTAGACAATAAACGGCCACTAGTGGCAAGTTGCTGTGATCCATTGTCTTGGTTAAGACTCGTTAAAAAGAATGATCTAGAATGCTTCTTCACGAACTCACCCACACCACACAACACCAGAGCCTCGCCTCATGATGTCACGAGCTGTCAGTGGAGCGCTGGAGTGGAACCAGAATGGCCACTCCCTACAGAGAGGTCATGAACCACGGGATCTACACACACACACACACACACACACATTTGAAGCTCACCAGTATCACAGAGAGGTCACTGAATATGTCTGGATGGCTCCCTTCCAGTGGCACCTGTGTTTGTCGAGCAACCAGGCTTCACTTTCTCAGTAGCAGAACCTAACAACCAGAACAGCATAAGGAAACATAAGTGTTTTCCATCATTCGGTTTGGTTGAAGAGAGGGGCTGCAGGGTGGTTTGGTTGAAGAGAGGGGCTGCAGGGTGGTTTGGTGGAGGAGAGGGGCTGCAGGGTGGTTTGGTGGAGGAGAGGGGCCTTCTACTGGACCTCCGACACACACACACATACACCCACACACACACATTCATGCACACACATTCACACAAATTCACACACACACGCTCACACTCACCCACATGCACATATACACACACACACGCTCACACTCACGCACATATACACACACACCTGTATCAGACCTGTGTGTGTGTCCTGGAGGCACCCTGCAGCTGTTGGCCTGGTCCCAGCAGCCAGTCAGCCCAGACCTCCATCCATCATCACATTACAGCACACAGCTAGGCAGCTGGGGTGTGTGTGTGTGTGTGTGGGGGTGTTTGTGAGTGTAAACTTGACTTCCTAACAGTCTATAATGAAGATTTTGAAATAGTCTTTTCCAGCTCATAGGCAAATTACGGCTATTAGAGGACACTTTATGCCTGGTCTGATCGCTATAAAGCTTTTATATCGGTTTAGATTACTGTGCTGTTCTTTGTTTGAGCAGAATGGCACAGAACGTCCCTCTGCCAAATGTGCTTGTCGCCTGGCAAGGTGTGTGGTGTATATTCATGTGTGTGTGTGTGTGTGTGTGTGGGTGTGGATGGGTGTGTGTGGTGTGTGTTGTCTGTGTGTGGTGTCTTTTTGTGTGTGTGTGTGTGTGGTGTGTGTGTGTGTGTGGTGTGTGTTGTCCGTGGGTGGTGTCTTTTTGTGTGTGGTGTGTGTGGTGTGTGTGTGTGTGTGGTGTGTGTGTGTGTGTGGTGTGTGTGTGTGGTGTGTGTGATTAATGAAGGTGGCTGGACGGTGTCGACGGGCCATGACAGCACAACTGGGAGGAAATAATTCCTTCTCTGCCAGCAGGCAGCTGATTCAGAACCAGCAGGAATTTTGCTGATTGCTTAAAACACATCATAAGGCTACTTGTTATATTAACCCCAATCACTGTACACACATTCTTGGGGGGGCTGGGTGGCTCGGTGAGGCAGTTTGATGGCTGCTGGTAGAAGATTCAGCATTGTGTGTGTGTCTGTCTGTGTGTGTGTACGTGTGTGTGTTCAGTTTGTGTATGTGTGTTTGTTTTTGTGGTGGGTATGTGTGTGATTGGTAGAAATGTGTGTGTATGGTTGGTATGTGTGTGTGTGTGTCTGTCTGTGTGTGTGTACGTGTGTGTGTTCAGTTTGTGTATGTGTGCGTGTGTTTGTTTTTGTGGTGGGTATGTGTGTGATTGGTAGAAATGTGTGTGTATGGTTGGTTGGTGTGTGTGTGTGTGTGTTCATATTTAGATGTACATGTAGCATCGCTGCATGGGCTGTTTCCTCATGACTGTCTTATCTCTCTGGCACCTGGTGCACAGAGACATATAAATGCCAGCGTTAATGACCATTAGCATATTTACCCCATGTAGGAAATGGATGGACAGGCCTATCATGAATAATGAAATGTCAACAAGAAAAAAAGGCCTTTAAAGTGCCCAACTGCCTTTCAGAAGAACGCTTTGAAGCCTGCGCCATTTTATGAACCGTGAAGAGTGAGGTGGAGGGAGGGAGAAAAGAGATCCTAGATTTACGTGTTGGAAAAGTCTAGAAGAAGGACGTAAAAAAAGGGTAGAGCAGAGCGCTTGTTGATCATGGTGAGAGACCCACATGGACTTGTTGCTCTGTCGTGAATTCTAGAATGAACGTTGTTTTCAGTCGGCTTTGAACTGACATTCCAAAGAAGAGTCCTTCCCTTCAAAATAAAAGTTCCCCAAAGCTTAAAGCTTGATTAGGTATTCTCATCTCTCCCCCCCTGTCAGAACTTATCCAAAGGCTAATCACCCAGCCTGACCCACTCGCTCTGAAGTCAGGCTTGCCGGACAGGAAACTGCATCTCTGTAATTGAGTTTAGGCGAAGTTTCCAAAGAGAAAAGGACATTCAGAGATGGCGACTTCATTGAGATGGGGCTGATAAACAGGAAGTGTGTGGTTGTCTCCCAGTCAGACGGGCAAAACCGGAGGACAAATAAACCGCGATGAGACATTCACGCCAAACATGTTTGAATACGTGTGCACGTGTGACGCGCACGGTAGCTGTCCCCACGACACCTCACGCACATCCCCACGACAACTCCCCCTGACGATAAACGTTCCTCTGGACGGCGTTCTCCTCTACATTTCACTGCTGCATTGCACCAATCTCTCCCTGCCGGCTAGGCTTGCATTTGTATGGAGTGGCGGTGCTTGTGCCAGCTTGACATGGTCCATCCTTCTGTTTTATCTCCTCCGCGAGAGCACCAACAGAAAATACCATGCATCAACCTGCCAGCGTCTAGCGAGGGCAGTGACCCTGCCTCGGCCGCCCTGACTCCACGCTCCCTACCTCGGCCGCCCTGACTCCACACTCCCTGCCTCTCGGCTGCCCTGACGACACACTCCTCCGCTGGGACACGGCAGTTAGGAGACGGCGGGTGGAGAGATGAACCGACTGTACAGCCAGTGTCGCTGTCCAATCAGAACAGACATCACTGGCGTGTTATTTGAATCGTTGTGTGGTAGTTGTGTGGTGGTTGTTTGGCGGTTGTGAAAGGGTTTGTGTGGTAGTTGTGTGGCGGTTGTGTGAGGCTTGTGCCCCCCCCAGACCCCAAGCCCCCTACCCTGACCCAGGCCTCCGGGGGAGAGGCTGGTGGTGGAGGCTGACAGATGTGTGGCAGCGATGTGGCAGGAGGGCTGGTGAGGCTGGAGGCTGACAGCTGCTCTGAGGGGCCTCTCCTCCCAGTGTCCCTGTCAGACAGTCAGGCCTCGGCGCGTGACATGACCCCAGTCCCTGGAAGCCAGGCACATGCACACACATGCACACATATACACGCACACATGTAAACACACACGCACACACGCTCAATACACAGTAGAGGAAACCTGTTCAAGGCAGCACAGTAACAACAAGATGGAAAAAACTCCGTTTTTTCGAAGCTCCGTTCATTTAAGATGATGTAGTCAAGGTTACCGATGGAATATTCCAGTCTCTGAAGAAACAAAGACATGGCCTGAATCTTCACGTAAACATGTATATGTAAACATGTATATACTTCAGTGTATATACTGTATTTACCATGTGTACTGCAAGTAACCTCAATCCTTTACTTTTTCAGCACTCCAGCTGGCCGGCCCGGGTCAAATCTGACCTCTGACCTTCTGTAGCTCTCCAAGTTCACCGTTCATTCCGACCCCTTGGGCCTCAGTGTCCATCTCCAAATGCGGCTGGCCACGCTGTAGGACAGAGACTCGCTGAAAACAACCCCTCGGTGCGGTCGAAAAAACAAGATGGACGACGGCTACAGCAACAGGACGTCTCTGGTCAAAGGCGCCAAGGACATCGCCAAGGAGGCCAAGCGCCACGCCGCCAAGAAGGTGGGCAAGGCGGTGGACCGCGCCGCGGACGAGTACTCCTCCCAACGCCACTACAACCGCTTCGAGAACGAGGACGATGACGAGGACCGCGGCGCCGCCGTCGCCGACGATGACGAAGGGGCCTCGAGCGACGCCACGGAGGGCCACGACGACGAGGACGAGATCTACGAGGGCGAGTACCAGGGGGTGCCGGCGCGCGGTGGCGACGGGAAGCCCGCCGACGGGCAGGTGGCTCTGGGTCGTCCGGACGGCCTGAAGGAGCTGGAGGAGGAGAGGAGGGCGGACGAGGAGGAGCTGGCCCAGCAGTACGAGCTCATCATGCAGGAGTGCGGCCACGGGAGGTTCCAGTGGCAGCTGTTCCTGGTGCTGGGCCTGGCCCTCATGTCGGACGGCGTGGAGGTGTTCGTGGTGGGCTTCGTGCTGCCCAGCGCCGAGACGGACATGTGTGTGCCCAACTCTGGGGCCGGATGGCTGGGTAAGGGCTCTGGGGGGGATGGCTGGGTATGGGCTCTGGGGGGGATGGCTGGGTAAGGGCTCTGGGGGGGATGGCTGGGTATGGGCTCTGGGGGGGATGGCTGGGTAAGGGCTCTGGGGGGGATGGCTGGGTATGGGCTCTGGGGGGGATGGCTGGGTAAGGGCTCTGGGGGGGATGGCTGGGTATGGGCTCTGGGGGGGATGGCTGGGTAAGGGCTCTGGGGGGGATGGCTGGGTAAGGGCTCTGGGGGGGATGGCTGGGTAAGGGCTCTGGGGGGGATGGCTGGGTAAGGGCTCTAGGGGGGATGGCTGGGTAAGGGCTCTGGGGGGGATGGGTGGGGCGGGGGGCGGGAATGCATGGGTATATAATGATGATGGTGTATAACGATGATGGTGAGGATGATGGTGAGGATGAGTCTGGGGGTCTTGTAGTGTTTCTCTGGTAGGGGCAGGGGTTGTAAGCTGGAAGGGGCGAGGGAGGGAGGGAGGGAGGGAGGGAGGGAGGGGGGGGGTGCGGGGGCTGACATTTTCAACTGCAATCTCATTGTCGTGGAAGCAGCCAGTTGGTTGTCATGGCACCAGGTAGTTGGAGACGCGAGTGGGAGGTGTTTTTTGCCTTCTCTATGGGACAGATCACTCTCTCACTAGAGAACACACAGTGTGTGTGTTTGTGTGTGTGTGTGTGTGTACGCGTCTGTGTTTATCAACGTCCGTCCGTGTATTCGCGTGTTTGTTGACGGTACTCGTACATGTGACTTACAGTGACCAACCAGGTATTTGCAGGTATGTACTTTCATGTGTTTTCCCTGTAGAGGAGCATCATGTTTATCGGAGCAGGAGACAGTGTCTCCCCCCCCCCCAGGAGACAGAAGAGCAGGAGACAGTGTCTCCCCCCCCCCCAGGAGACAGAAGAGCAGGAGACAGTGTCTCCCCCCCCCCCAGGAGACAGAAGAGCAGGAGACAGTCTCCCCCCCCCCCCCAGGAGACAGAAGAGCAGGAGACAGTGTCTCCCCCCCCCCCAGGAGACAGAGGAGCAGGAGACAGTGTCTCCCCCCCCCCAGGAGACAGAAGAGCAGGAGACAGTGTCCCCCCCCCCCAGGAGACAGAAGAGCAGGAGACAGTGTCCCCCACCCCCCCCAGGAGACAGAGGAGCAGGAGACAGTGTCTCCCCCCCCCCCCCAGGAGACAGAGGAGCAGGACACAGTGTCTCCCCCCCCCCCCAGGAGACAGAGGAGCAGGAGACAGTGTCTCCCCCCCCCCCAGGAGACAGAGGAGCAGGAGACAGTGTCTCCCCCCCCCCAGGAGACAGAAGAGCAGGAGACAGTGTCTCCCCCCCCCCCAGGAGACAGAAGAGCAGGAGACAGTGTCTCCCCCCCCCCCCAGGAGACAGAGGAGCAGGAGACAGTGTCTCCCCCCCCCCCCCAGGAGACAGAGGAGCAGGAGACAGTGTCTCCCCCCCCCCCAGGAGACAGAGGAGCAGGAGACAGTGTCTCCCCCCCCCCCCAGGAGACAGAGGAGCAGGAGACAGTGTCTCCCCCCCCCCCCCAGGAGACAGAAGAGCAGGAGACAGTGTCTCCCCCCCCCCAGGAGACAGAAGAGCAGGAGACAGTGTCTCCCCCCCCCCCAGGAGACAGAGGAGCAGGAGACAGTGTCTCCCCCCCCCCCCCAGGAGACAGAGGAGCAGGACACAGTGTCTCCCCCCCCCCCCCAGGAGACAGAAGAGCAGGAGACAGTGTCCCCCCCCCCCAGGAGACAGAGGAGCAGGAGACAGTGTCTCCCCCCCCCCAGGAGACAGAGGAGCAGGAGACAGTGTGTCCCCCCCCCCAGGAGACAGAGGAGCAGGAGACAGTGTCCCGTCCCCCCAGGGAGACAGAAGAGCAGGAGACAGTGTCTCCCCCCCCCCCCAAGAGACAGAGGAGCAGGAGACAGTGTCCCCCCACCCCCCCCAGGAGACAGAAGAGCAGGAGACAGTGTCTCCCCCCCCCCAGGAGACAGAGGAGCAGGAGACAGTGTCTCCCCCCCCCCCAAGAGACAGAGGAGCAGGAGACAGTGTCCCCCCCCCCCCAGGAGACAGAGGAGCAGGAGACAGTGTCTCCCCCCCCCCCAAGAGACAGAGGAGCAGGAGACAGTGTCCCCCCCCCCCCCAGGAGACAGAGGAGCAGGAGACAGTGTCTCCCCCCCCCCAGGAGACAGAAGAGCAGGAGACAGTGTCTCCCCCCCCCCCAGGAGACAGAAGAGCAGGAGACAGTGTCTCCCCCCCCCCCAGGAGACAGAAGAGCAGGAGACAGTGTCCCCCCCCCCCAGGAGACAGAAGAGCAGGAGACAGTGTCTCCCCCCCCCCAGGAGACAGAGGAGCAGGAGACAGTGTCCCCCCCCCCCCCCAGGAGACAGAAGAGCAGGAGACAGTGTCTCCCCCCCCCAGGAGACAGAAGAGCAGGAGACAGTGTCGTCGTCCCCCAGGAGACAGAGGAGCAGGAGACAGTGTCTCCCCCCCCGCCAGGAGACAGAAGAGCAGGAGACGGCTCTTCAATCAGCAGCACCACTCACCATCACAGCTCAGAGAAGGGCTACCTGGGCGCGTGTGTGTGGTGGATGTGTGTGTTTGACTGTGGCGTGTGAGGGCAGGGGGTTGTGTCTGTTTGTGTGTGTGTCTGTGTGTGTGTGTGCTTGGGGGAGTGAGGATACCCTCTCCCTGGGATGGGTCGTCTTGGGAGGGGCTGTGATTGCCCTGCCTCTTCCTGGCTGACTCTGTGGTGGTCAGCCACAGAGTCAGCCAGGCAAGTGCCTTTAATTGTCCGCTCTGCGAGCCTCTCGTCTCCTCTGACGACCCTTAGGAGCTCTCTCGCTGTCTTCCATCGCAAAACAGCGGCCGACCTTTCTAATTCCTTCACCAAGCAGCACTCAACCTCTCTGCTGCCACTGCAGCCTACAAAGACCATCAGTCCTTTTTCCATTCTGGAAACCACGGGCATCATCGGCCACACCTGCCACCCAATAGCCCCTGTTCAACTCGATCTACACCGAGTTCTCTTTTCTTTCTTGACTCTCTCTCTGTCCCCCTGTTTCTTCACCTCCTCCCTCCCCCCCTCCCTCCTTGGCTCCCTGGGTCCTCCAGCCTCTCGCTCTGCCTACGCCAGGAGACGTGATTGTGTTTTAATCTCTGCGGCACCAGGTTCAGCTGCAGTTTAGCTATGCTTAGCTGGCTCAGGTACACCCAGTGAGCCATTATGAGAGGGGGAGAAGGGGAGGAAAGAGAGAGGAGAAGGAGAGGTGGAGGGAGAGGAGAGAAAAAAGGTAGAATGGGCACAAAGAGAGAGGCGGGTGAGAGATCGAGTGCAGAGAGAATGAGCGCAAAGAGAGAGGAGGGAGAGAGATCGAGTGCAGACAGAATGAGCACAAAGAGAGAGGCGGGAGAGAGATCGAGGGAGGGGAAAGAGAGAGACACTTTTTCACGACACTTTCTAAATGTGCTGCTTCTCTCTGGGCTGTTCAGTAGTTTACAGCAGGGCTGGTTGGGCAGATTAATCCAGTTGCATTTGTATGTGCATAAGGTCAAACTGTATGTGGCTACTTGTGCTAGTGTGTTGTTGTTGTGTGTGTGAGTGTGTGTGTGCCGCAAACACATTGACACGCTGAGCTTAATTAACACAATGGGGTGATAGATTGGCTCAGCTGAAACCTTGAGGTCTCTTAATTAAACCCACACAGGAACAGAGACATCCAGCCTTCCACCCCCTGGCCCTCTCTCTCCTCACCCCACAACAGAGCACCTTGCCTGGACACGCTCACCCCACACCCTCCCTACCTACCCCCTCTGACAGGGTCAGAGAGGTCACTGTTCTGCAAGGACTACCTCTTGTTGTGTCATGCTGTAAGAGACAATCACACACACACACACACTCCCTTCACACACACACACACACACTCCCTTCACACACGCACACACACACTCCTCCCGTACGTCTGTCAATCACATTCCCACCTCTGGGAGCTCCCCCCCCCCCCCCAAGAAGGGGATTTGAAAGAACCTTCCGGAAACTCTCAGAACGTTCCACCTCAGGAAATCGTCGTCTGCTGCCGGGGAAGTACGCTTACGAATAAGAGCTGATTACCACGGAAGAAAAGAGCGGTGCGTGTACTGGCGACAGGGGGGTTTGCTCACAGCCTCCCCTGTGGGGGCAGGGCGAGGCTGAACCTCACAGCCTCCCTGTGGGGGAAGGGCGAGGCTGAACCTCACAGCCTTCCCTGTGGGGGCAGGGCGAGGCTGAACCTCACAGCCTCCCTGTGGGGGCAGGGCGAGGCAGTTTTGAATTCCAGTCATTCGTAGATGAAGCTTTATTTGAACAGTACTTATTGCACTGTCATTTAGTGTGGTAGCCTTGAATGTCCTTGCAGCGTTATTCCCACAAGGCAATTTTTTTCGAACCTCACACTTTCAAGTGGATAACATGGTAATGATGCAGATGAGATGTTGATGCATCGCTTTAAATACAATGATAACAGACAGGGTAACAGTTCTGGGGAAAGTGGCCATCGTTCATGAGAGACGAAGCTCTGACCCTGTGGTGAACTTGAAAATCACCATTCCAATCTTACGGGGGTGGACAGCAGCCCAGCATGAAAGAGGCAATAAATGAAACGAGCTGGTGTAAGTGTGTGTGTGTGTGTGAGTGCATGTGTGGTAGCTTTTGTATATGTTAGAATTCTGAATCTGTATTTAGCAGTAGTAGTAATGTAGTACTGTAGTAGTAATGTAGTAGCATTTTCCCCTTTGCGTCAGGAGAGGAATCGGGACCTCTGAGTTTGGGTGGAGGTGTGTGTGTGTGTGTGAGTTTGGCTGGAGGTGTCACTTTCAGCTAGCTTCGTTTTGGACATCGCTAAAATGATGCATGAAGATAGCAACATTATAGTGTTAAAAGAAGCTTTGGCAGCGCTTGACATTAAGGCTGCATTGACTGCCGTATAACCTACCATATAACCATACAGCAAAACCTATACTCTTGTAGCTACATGGGAAATGTCAACCAATCAGGTCTTTACATTTGTGTAAGAAGGCCCAGTATGGGGGGAAGTGAGGAGAAGGGGATGTTGTAGAGAGGCATTTGAAGGTTGTGTCACTAAAACAAGATCAATATTAACATCCACTTACCCCTGGGAAGCCCAACCTCCCCCATAGCGAGTTTGGGGGAGGTTGTGTGTTCGACTTGTGCGTCTTGTACCGCTAAAACCGTAAAGTGTGACTACAGAGCTGTTCCTATGTAGCTCCAGCGCAGTGCATCACTACGTAGACACATGGTATTAACCTTAAAGTGTTGACATTATTTCCTGACGTGCGTCGTGAAAATACGTCCCTCAGTACATTTACATTTAGCAGACGCTCTTATCCAGAGCGACTTACAGTAAGTACAGGGACATTAGGGCAAGTAGGGTGAAGTGCCTTGCCCAAGGACACAACGTCATTTGGCATGGCCAGGAATCGAACTGGCAACCTTCAGATTACTAGCCCGCTTCCCTCTCCGCTCAGCCACCTGACTCCCTCCCTCAGTAGTTGACTGTTTGTTGTGTGGACTGTTTACCGGTCAGGGTTGGGCTCAGAACACGACATACAGTCTCCATCTTCGAGCTGCTGCAGTCCAGACGCAGGGGGTGTTGCCGTGGAGACTGTGTCGTGTTCCAGTGGCTTCCTGTGTGGTTGGTGTGAGGTCAGTGAACAGCGCTGGGAGCCAGGCTCGATCCGATTGATCGGTGAGTGTCGGGTGCCAGGCCCCGGTGCTCTGTCAGGGGCAGGGAAGTGTCACACCAGGGGTCGGTGCTCTGTAAGGGGCAGGGAAGTGTCACACCAGGGGTCTGCCCTTCTTCATCCCTGCCCTGACACGGCCAGGCAGGACCCCTCGTACTGCACAGCGCAGAGAGACACCGTCACGCAGGAGCGTGTGTGTGTGTTCTCCCTCTGTTAGCTGGCAGTGAGTGTGTGTGTGTGTGTTCTCCCTCTGTTAGCTGGCAGTGAGTGTGTGTGTGTGTGTTCCTTCCAGTCAGCGTATTCTGAGAAACAAACATTATGGTGCAGATGGCCTGCTCCATTCTCACAGCCTTGTCTTGAAACACCATGTTAGCTAGACGAAGAAGAAGAAAAAACGGAAAAAAATGAATCTGTCTCCTTTTTCCTCTCTGACTTTTTTCCTCTGTCCCTCCCTCCGTCTCTCCCTCCCTCTTCACAGGCAGTATCGTCTACCTGGGGATGATGGTGGGGGCGTTTTTCTGGGGGGGGCTGTCTGACAAGCTGGGCAGGAAACAGTGCCTGCTCATCTGCATGTCTGTCAACGGCTTCTTCGCCTTCCTCTCCTCCTTCGTTCAGGGCTACAGCATGTTCCTCTTCTGCCGCATGCTCTCCGGCTTCGGGTAGGTCTCCTCCTCAGCGCAGCACTTTCAGAGCTCCATTAAACTCCGTAGTAATAATAATAATAAAATAAAAAAACCTGAAAGTTCTAGAACATTGCGTTGCTCTCTGGGAGTCCTCTGCGACGTTCCTGTTCTGCTGCGTTCGTAGAGATAGCGGGTTCCTCTGAGGTGAATGCCCACTCGTACACCCCCCCCACCCCCCCACCCCTAGCCAGAAGTTTCCCAACTGCATCCCTAGGCTAAGTCAGAGGACGTGGAGAGGTCGTTCAAACTGTCGGCCCTCCCTCCGAGTCACAACAGAATGAAGGGAGCAGAGATGCTGGCACACACAGTGACCATAAAGGGACATCTTTGAGTTTTAGTACCACACCAGACTGGCTGACTGAGAGAGAGCATCACTTTACGCCACAGCTGCACCCCTCAACCACACACACACACACACACAGAAACACACTATCCCTGACAAAGGTTAAATTGGAGTGACAGGTCGTTTGTAACTATGTACACCTCTCAAAAAATAGAAAGATCTATCCTTGTGAAATCGCTGATGTAAAAACTGTGAACAGTTTGTGGAACAGTTTGCATCATTTCCCTCATCCCTATGAGGCCAGTTGCTAGTAACCCAATAGTGTTCGTCCTTCTCGATCAGTATATAAACGTACCGTTTTCCCTCCTTGTAACTTTCTCTGTGATCGTTCCAAACGGCAGGTCCCTCAGCCAGTCTCTGGTAGCGTCAATGCCATCCTCCATCTGTATAGCTTTGTTCACTGACACATGATATATACAACACTAGATCTGTCTGCCAAAAGCTACAACAGTGCCCTCCCTCCCTCCCTCACCCCCCCCACCCCCTCCACTAGTTTACAGCCGCCCCTCCCTCCCTCCCTCCCTCACCCCCCCCCCCCCACCCCCTCCACTAGTTTACAGCCGCCCCTCCCTCCCAAAACGCAACAACCTCAGTAGTTGTATTTTTGTTGCCCACTCATGTGGTTATATGAAGACCCTGACAGCTAGATGCAGATCCTATTGATTTTCAGATAAGAGTCAGATGTTCTCTCCATCTCTTTTGTCTCTCACTGTCTCTGCGTGTCTCTCTCTCTTTCTCCCAGGTCCCTGTCTTATTCTCTCTCTCTAACTCTGGCCTCTCTTACTCTCTCTCTTTTTCTCTCGGTTTCTCCCTCTTTCTCCGATTTTCTCTCTCTCTTTCCTCTCTCTCTCTCTCTCTTTCCTCTCCCAGACGCAGCTGAGCTGCTATAGCAACCCTTTCCCTCCCTCCATCCCTCCCTCCCCCCCCCTCCCTCCCTCCCTCCCTCCCTCCCTCCCCCCCTCTCTCTCCCTCTCTCTCCCCCTCTCTCTCCCTCTCACTCCCCCTCTCTCCCCCTCTCTCTCCCTCTCACTCCCCCTCTCTCCCCTCTCACTCCCCCTCGCTCTCTCTCTCTCTCTCTCTCTCTCTCTCTCTCTCTCTCTCTCTCTCTAGTTTCAGCACCTATTGTATCAGACAGCTGCTCTCTCATTCCCATTTACAGTATTTGCCAGGTTGGCAGTCATGTTCTCTCCAGCTGCCCTTCACACACAAACACACACACACACATATAGTACACACACACACACACACTAATCATCCCTCCTGGTGTGCGTGGGCAGGATTGGGGGGGGCGGTGCCCATCGTCTTCTCCTACTTTGCGGAGGTGCTGGCCAGGGAGAAGAGAGGGGAGCACCTGAGCTGGCTGTGCATGTTCTGGATGATCGGAGGGATCTACGCCTCGGCCATGGCCTGGGCCATCATCCCGCACTACGGTGAGTGACAGCTCAGCCGGCCTATCCCGCTGACGGTCAGTTCCCAGCGGGCGGGACTTACGTAAAGCTCCGAAGCAGGAAGTTGTCCAGTAGAGCTGACCTCAAACGTTTGTTCAAGGTGGGAAGTCCAGAGGAGCAGAATGCTCTAAGAAGGCACTGAGAGGGGGATGGAGGGAGAGAGAAGAGTAACAAGAGGGAACAGGGAGGGAAGAGGAGGGGAAGTGAGACGAAGGAGAAAGAAGAGAGGAGAGAGAGGGTCAGGCAGAGCTGGGATGAACAACTGTCAACATTGAGCACCAGGACAGGGGAGAGAAGTGTGACAGAGAACAGGAGGGCAGAGGACAAGAGAGAGAGAGAGAGAGAGAGAGAGGGAGAGAGAGAGGGAGAGGGATAGAGAGAGAGAGAGAGAGAGAGAGAGAGAGAGAGAGAGAGAGAGAGAGAGAGAGAGAGAGAGAGAGAGAGAGAGAGGACAAGAAAGGAGGAGGAGGGGCGGACGAGGGGGAACAGTGATTTATGTGCGCTGTGTCAGGGATATTGAAAGAGTGAAGGAGCACAACAGAAGGAGAGGGAAGAGGAGGGGGAGAAAGAGAGAGGGATGGAGAGAGAGAGACAAAAGGAGAAGGAGAGCGAGAAACAGACCCCTAATTCATCATTTGCCCAGCGCAGGAAGTACAGTAGAGAGCTGGGAGTGAGATAAGCGTGAGATGGGGACATCAGAGGAGAAGTGCGTGTGTGCAGATACTGTATGTGTGTGTGTGCTCCAATATGTGTGTGTGCAGATACTGTATGTGTGTGTGTGTGCTCCAATATGTGTGTGTGCAGATACTATATGTGTGTGTGTGCTCCAATATGTGTGTGTGCAGATACTATATGTGTGTGTGTGCTCCAATATGTGTGTGTGCAGGCGTATATATATATATACGCATGTGTGCTCGTGTTTGCGCATATATGTGAGTGTGCCTGTATACTGTATGTGTGTGTGAGCGTGTATGTGTGCGCGTGTGTGTGTGTGTGTTATGTCTCGAGTCCTTCTGGTATGACAGCCATGA
Organism: Osmerus eperlanus; assembly: GCF_963692335.1. Taxonomy (NCBI): domain Eukaryota; kingdom Metazoa; phylum Chordata; class Actinopteri; order Osmeriformes; family Osmeridae; genus Osmerus; species Osmerus eperlanus. The sequence continues at coordinate 2,697,520 of NC_085035.1, forward strand.
CTCTCATGAAAATCTGGACCAGCTCTGACAGCACTAAACCTCAGCTGTTTCATCAGCAGTAACTGCTATAGATTTCACATTTTAAAACAAAAAAAAGTACGATTACAGAAGACAAAGGCCTTTCAGCCTGGTCTTGTGTCTGCCTCATAATGGAGGTCAATTGATTGGATGCTGGTGTTTTGACACCTTTCATATGTGTTTGTGTGTGTGTGTGCGTGGGTGTGTGTGTGTGTGTAGATGGTTCCGCCGCAGTGCTCCTTCATTGACTGGGGGACAAACTGACAGATTCCTCCTCATTGAGAACCAAGTGTGTGTGTGTGTGTGTTTGGTAACTAAGCGTGTGCTTCAGTCATTCGTTTCAAAGGAGTTCAGGGTTAGTAAGCGCTCCATGTGCATCTCCTTTCTGCTGTCCCTACGTGCAGCTGTGTGTGTCTGTGTGTGTGTGTGTGTGTGTGTGTGTGTGTATACGGTACTCTTGTGTACATTCTCTGTAGCAGTTTCCCTATCTTGTGTGTGTGAGAGAGAGAGGTTGTGGGTTTTTGTGTGTGTGTGTGTGTGTGTGTGAGAGAGGTTGTGGGTTTTTGTGTGTGTGTGTGTGTGTGAGGTTGTGGATGTTTGTGGGTGTGTTTGTGTTTGTGTGTGAGAGAGGCTGTGGGTGTTTGTGTCATAGGCACTGCGCCGTGACCAAGGACACTGCAGGCGTGTGTGTGTGTGTGTTCTAGCGGAGCTCCATAAATCTCGCTGTGTGTCTGAATCAGTCAACCATCCCCTCTAGTCCATTACAGCTATAATCCCCCTAATGAGGTTTGTACTGGTACAGGCTACAGCCCCTCCCCCCCCCCCCCACACACACACACATATTTCATGTCCACCTCAGGGATCCCCTGACTGACTAGATTAAGGTGACAAACCCACTGTAAGGTCCTTGACCCTGATAGACTAGATCCTTCTGTAGCATTGTTGTCAATGTGTGTGACAGAGTGAAAGAAGAGGGAGAGAGAGGGAGAGAGAGACAGGGAGGGAGGGAGGGAGGGAGGGAGACAGGCATTCTCAGAGGACCTCATGTTGACCTATAGGTTAACTAATTGTATTAGCCTCTGGAAAGAGGAGTGCCGTGTGTGTACGAGTGTGTGTACGAGTGTGTGTACGAGTGTGTGTGAGTGTGTATGTGTCGATAGAGTGCACTTATTTGACTATTTACTGTGTGAGCGCAGGGTGGAGTTTCAGCATGGGATCGGCCTACCAGTTCCACAGCTGGAGGGTGTTTGTGGTGGTGTGTGCCCTGCCCTGCGTCTCTGCCGTGGTGGCCATCACATTCATGCCCGAGAGCCCACGCTTCTACTTAGAGGTACCACGTGTGTGTCTGTGCTGTGTCCACGTCGGTGTGTGTCCCTGTGTGTGTGTCCCACTGTGCGTGTGTGTGTCCCACTGTGTGTGTGTGTGTGTGTCCCTCTGTGCATGTGTATGTCCCACTGTGTGTGCGTTTGTCTGTGTGTGTGTGCGTCTGTGTTTGTACCACTGTGTGTCTTCGCGTGTTTGTGTCCCAGTGTGTGTCTGTGTGTGTGTGTGTGTGTGTGTCACTGTGTGTGTGTGTGTCACTGTGTGTGTGTGTGTGTGTCACTGTGTGTCTGTGTGTGTCACTGTGTGTCTGTGTGTGTGTGTGTCCCAGCGTGCAGTAACCCCCCTCTCTCCCTGTGTGCAGATGGGCAAGCACGACGAGGCGTGGATGGTGCTCAAACACATCCACGACACCAACATGAGGGCGCGAGGAGAGCCGGAGAAGGTCTTCACGGTGAGTCACCTGGTCTGTGTCTATGTCCCCCCCCCCCCCCCCCCCTCCCCCCGGCTCCAGGCCGGCCCCGTCGGTGATGCCTCGCTGTCTCCCCCTGCAGGTGAACCGGATCAAGATCCCCCGACCACTGGATGAGCTGGTGGAGATGCAGAACGAGACGGCCAACCCTGCCGCCAAGGTCCTCTACAAGATCAGGGCCGAACTCAGAGGGGTAGGTGTGTGTGTACGCGCGTGTCACTGTGCGCGTCAGTGTTCCTGTATGTGTGTGTGTTTGTGTCTGTGAGTGTATGTCCCAGTATGTGTGTGTGTGTGTGTGCTTGCCCTAGTTATACTCTCTCCAGGGCTCCCTCTGCTCACCAGTTTGTCCTCGTCCAGATCTGGCTCACGTTCATGAGGTGCTTCGACTACCCGGTGAAGGACAACACCATCAAGCTGGCCATCGTCTGGTTCACTCTGTCCTTCGGGTGAGAGAAAAGTCTGCCTCTTTTATCTGCCTCCCCCTCACCTACACATCCCTCCCCCTCATCTCACCTCGCCTCACCTCTCCACTCCATCCTGCCCCTCTCTGACGGTGTGTCAGTGAGTTGTCCCAGCCCTCTGCTGGGCTGTGCAGCTCAGCTATCGGTTCTCCCCAGATGAATCTCCTGAGCTCCAGTAAACAGCTGAACTCACACTGAGGTGGATGCAGCCCCCTGATAGCCCTGTGATGAATGCTAACTGGCTAGCATGGAACCAGAAAACGCATTCAAGTCAAGGATCCCATTTAGCATCGGCGCTACCCCTAATCCCACCCCCCCCTCCCCCTGTTCCCTCCCCCGGTTTAAATATTGTAGACAGAAAACCATACGCGTACCATGGATGAACATAAACATGTCCCATGCCTTAGTATGCTCCTGAACGTTTAACTTCCTGTGCCGCGTGGTCACTTCCTGCGTGGTCACTTCCTGTGTGCAGGTACTACGGCCTGTCCGTGTGGTTCCCTGACGTGATCAAGCACCTGCAGGCGGACGAGTACGCCTCCAGGGTCAAGATCCACACCGACGAGCGCGTGGAGGACATCACCTTCAACTTCACCCTGGAGAACCAGATCCACACCAACGGGGTCTTCGTCAACGACAAGTAGGGAGGGGCTGGAGAGGGGGGGGGGGGGGGGGCGGTGCCCGTTGCTGTGTTACTGTAACCAGGGAGACGGGACGGGACTAGAGTACTCCTCTGGCATCGCTATGGAGACAGCTCCTGAGAGAGGGAGGAATGAAAAAACGCACAAATAAGGCGACGGAAAGATGAGAGATTCGCGTGTGCGGAGACGAGTATTTCCCAAACCACACGGAGGTTGTTCTTCGGATTCCCGAGCCCTCGAGCTCCTGTAGGGGAGCTTTCCCCGTGTGTAGGGAGCAGGGGAGTGTGGCGTTCCCCCCGGGCCCAGCTGTGGGATGCCTTAAGCAGCCTGTCCCACACCAGGATGGCAGAGCCATCCATCACTCCCCACCAACAACGCAGCACTAACCGGCCAGGCTCATCCTGCATCCTTATCTGCACCGCCGCCAGGAAATTAAAACCCTTATCTACCTCTCTTATTCTCTCTCTCCTCTCCTCTCCTCTCTCTCTCTCTGTCAACTATCTCTGTCTCTCTCTTTCTCTCCCTCCCTCTCTCCTACGCAACTACCTCTGTCCCTCTCTCTCACTCTTTTCTCTCCCTTCCTTTCTCCCTCTCTCTTGCTCTCTCTCCTTCTCTGTCCCTCTCTCCCTCTCCCTCTCTCTCTCTTTCTTCATCCTTCTCTCTCTCCCCACTCTCTCTCCGGTGCAGTGGTTCTGAGTGTATTTTCTACACAGGCCAGACAAGAGGTGCGTCTGTTAACAGTTTAAACCCCCCCCCCCCCCTCCTTGGATACAGAACACGCAGTTGTTAAGCGATTAAATCAAAGGCAATATCACGCAGCGACATGTAGCCACCCTCATGCACCTAGGTTCAGGTTTGATAAGGAACCCACATGCTAGACAATAGAAGAACTATGCTGACCTTCTACATCTTACATATGAATACAAAGATAACAAGTACTACAAATAATTAACATGCAAAGGATTAATTTCTTGTTTAGAGGAGGGATATGAATGTAAAAGTACATGCAAGACTGCGTCCAGTATATGCACAGGTTTTTCTTGTGTGTGTGTTAGTTTTTCTGTGTGTGCGTGTCTTCGCCTATCGTGTGTGTGTATGCCTCAACAGCAATTGTTGAATCACGGCATGTAAACTCTTACATTTAGTCATTTAGCAGACGTTCTTATCCAGAGGGACTTACAGTAAGTACAGGGACATTCTCCCCGAGGCAAGTAGGGTGAAGTGCCTTGCCCAAGGACACAACATCATTTTTCACGGCCGGGAAGCGAACCGGCAACCTTCTGATTAATAGCCGATTCCCTAATCGCTCAGCCATCTGACTCCCGGCTTGCATCCATGTTTTGTGGAGAGCTGTGATCAGACAGTGGTGGGCCTTATCACAGCTGATAGCACAGTGCTGAGTCAGCAATGACCCCAGCCTGGGATAGCCTAGAACCTACTGTGAATACTTGACAATGTGAGCTCCTCTCCTCTCCAGGTTCATCAGTATGAAGTTCAAGGCTGTCACCTTCATTGACTCGACGTTCCAGAACTGTTACTTTGAAGACGTGTCCTCTGTGGGGTCTTTCTTCAAGAACTGCAGCTTCATCGAAGCCTTTTTCTACAACACTGGTTAGTACACACACACAGACACACACACAGACACACACACACCCACACACACAGACACACACACACCCACACACGCGCACACACAAAGGGACCTAAGCATATGTTCAGACTTTATGATAATGTGAAGTAGACCCAGGGCATTGTGCAAGCTTTTGTTTACCTGCTCTTCTCCCTGAGACACATGCCGGCAGACTGCATCTCTCATGCTGTCCACATGGTATCTCCCCGCTCAGGAAACCCTATTACACCCTGGTCATAACTCTCTCCTTCTCTCCCTCACTCTCCCTTTCTCTCCCTTTCTCTCTCTCTCTTTCCTCTCTCTCTTTCTCTCTCTCTCACTCTATCTCCTTTTCTCCGTCCCCCCCTCCTCTCTCTTTCTCTGTTCGTCTGACACCTCATTTTGTGTCCATTGTCCCAGCTACAGGATAGGTGGAGAACTGAACATTTACTGGTCACATTTAGACCATTGAATTACAGCTCAGCCCCCCAGCCCTCACACACAATCTCTTTGTTACTATTGTGTCTCACAAAAGCCACCTAGGCCACTCTGGTTCCACACCTCAAAGACTGCAGCAGTATGTTTCACTGTATCTGACTGGAGATCTGTAGACCCAAAATGAAACTGTTTTATGTGAGGGAAATGAGTTCAAAGAGGGGGATATCTATGTGGGTTGACTCTGGCAACACGCCCAACCCACCACGCTGTTTCTATATCCTTATATCAACTGGAATTTGTTTCGGAAAAGGCAGGAAATCGTTAATCAGGAGCGATTCATTCATTTTCATGAAAGTTAGGTTAAAATGAGGCCTCTTGCTGGAGTCCAAACCTTGGGTCTGGCGTTTTGTGATTGTGGAGGAGGAAGGATTGATGAGAAGAATATAGCTTCAGGGAGAGATACTTCTCTCACTCCACTGGCTTATCTTCCTGCCCAGACGGGATGGGACTGGATGTAACACCCATCAATCACTCTTAAGTCCATCTTTCAACCAATAGCAAGAAGCCGTCATGTCAACCAGAGGTCACGAGACACTAGGTGCGTTCGACTTCATGCAGCGCCGGCGTCGCCTGCAGCCGCCTGCAGCCCGGCTGACTTGAAGCAGCCAATGGCATTCTCAACTTCAAGGCAGCCGGCCGCAGCCGGCTGTCGGCGCCACCGGCGCTGCATAAAGTCGAACATACCTGATGACAGCTTTAACGTGTGGTTGGAGTTGGAGTTTTCGGTCGTATTGTCATTTCACATCCGCAGAGGAAGTGCAAGGCTTCTTCTGTCCTCATTCAAGGCAGTTTGGACTATTTGACACGTCGGCAAGTTCAGTAAAGGTGCGATCCATTTATGTTAATTAGGAGATGAACCTGGCAACCCTACAGGAAGTGCTACCTCTCACACAGGAAATGCAGCTGGTGCTTTGTAAAAGCTCACAGGCTAGTTAAGCTGACTCAGGCCAGTGGGGAGGGCGTGCAGGTCGGAAAAAGGTTCTCCATCAGCATTTAGGAAATAGCTGAACATGAATGAGTGCAAGGCCTCCTGGGAAATGAAGTTTTCCATTGCCCCCAGTCATACCTCTCAGAGAACAAAGGGAGAGATGGAGGATTTTGGAGTGTGTGTGTGTGTTTGCTACATCTGCTAAAATGTATTAACCGCTTCCCTGTTTGAGGACTTTGCTATCCCTGGAAGACCTTTATTGTCCTGCACAAAGCCCCTGTCCCTGCACCGTAGACAGCACAGTATGTAAACAGCAGGGGGCACACCTATCACAACGTCAATGGATCTTGAATCTGTCAAAGGATGCTGATATTTTAAATGACAGGATCTAATGAAGGAAATAGGAACTGACAGAGCCGCCTTCAAAGCGCTCTCTCGTTCCTCTCTCTCTCTCTCTCTTTTTGTGTTTTACTTTCTCTCTCTCTGACACACACACATAGATATTGACGACTCCAAGCTGATTGGCTCCAGGCTGATCAACAGCTCGTTTCAACACAACAAGACTGGCTGCCAGATGACGTTCGATGACGACTACAGCGCCTACTGGGTTTACTTCGTCAACTTCCTGGGCACGCTCGCTGTGTTGCCTGGCAACATAGTCTCCGCTCTGCTCATGGACAAAATAGGGCGTTTGAGCATGTTAGGTGAGTTTGCGTTCAATCCTTTGAAAGTAGTTTGCATTTACATTTAGCAGACGCTCTTATCCAGAGCGACTTACAGTAAGTACAGGGACATTTCCCCGAGGCAAGTAGGGTGAAGTGCCTTGCCCAAGGACACAACGTCATTTTGCATGACCGGGAATCGAACTGGCAACCTTCGGATTATTAGCCCGATTCCCTAACCGCTCAGCCATCTGACTCCCGTCATTTCCCTTATCGTTTATTGTGGACCTGATATCTTATGAACAGTTATAATAATTTGATATGGGTTCATTATGAACCGTGATAATGTCAGTTGAAGAGTTATGAGTGGATACTGCATGTCTTGTATCGGTCACAGCAGAACTATCTCCTGTGTTGGGGATACCTGAGGTGTAATGTGGTGCTGTGTCCTGTAGGGGGCACCATGGTTACCTGAGGTGTAATGTGGTGCTGTGTCCTGTAGGGGGCACCATGGTTACCTGAGGTGTAATGTGGTGCTGTGTCCTGTAGGGGGCACCATGGTTACCTGAGGTGTAATGTGGTGCTGTGTCCTGTAGGGGGCTCCATGGTCCTGTCTGGGATCAGCTGTTTCTTCCTGTGGTTCGGCACCAGTGAGTCCATGATGATATTCATGCTGTGTCTCTACAACGGCCTCAGTATATCAGCATGGAACTCTCTGGACGTGATCACAGCCGAACTCTACCCCACGGACAGGAGGTGGCCGTATACACACACACACACACACACGCACACACACACACACACACACACACACACACACACACCACACACACACACACACACACACCCACACACACACACACACACACACACACACCCACACACACACACACACACACACACACACACACACACACACACACACACACACACACACACACACACACACACCACACACACACACACACCACACACAGACGCACCACACACTTACACACGCACACACGCACACACACACGCACCACACACACACACGCCCCCCACACACACACGCACCCCACACACACACGCACCACACACACACGCACCACACACGCACCACACACACACGCACACACACACCACACACACACACACACACCACACACACACACACACACACACGCCCCACACACACGCACCACACACACACACACGCACACACACACCCACACGCACCACACACACACACACACACACACACACACACACACTGACTGTCCCTGTGTTTCTCTTCCAGGGGGACAGGGTTTGGTTTCTGCAACGCCATGTGCAAGCTGGCAGCTGTGATGGGGAATCTGATCTTCGGTTCGCTGGTCGGCATCACCAAGGCGATCCCCATCCTGCTGGCGTCGGCGGTGCTGGTGGGCGGAGGCCTGGTGGGGCTCAGACTTCCAGACACGCGTTCCAACGTCCTCATGTAGCCCCCTCTACCTACCCCGCCCAGATACCCCTTCCCTCTACCCCACCCACCCCCATCCCCTCCTCTCTCCATTAGGCAGGCTTTTACCTGGTACTCACTGTGGAATTTCTCTGATAACTGTATCTAACTGTTACTGTTTTTAGACTTTTATTTTGGGTGTTCAAACACCCTTCGCATCGTGTTGCCCATTGTAGTGTGGATTAGAATTGTATCTTTTATCTGTACCGTGATGTTGCTGTTTTATTTGTGTGTGACTGGCAGGTAGCGGATCTGCTGGGATAACACAGTCTCGTTGGCTCAGCCCACAGCCTTTGAGATACAGAATTTCATATAGCGAACTTGTCTTCGCACACCAGCGTTTTCCCCATGCAGTTTTGTGCATGGTACCAGAAAGTAAAACACTGAAATATCATCAAGGGTAAAAATGTATGAACTTCAAAGTAGTTTGTTCAGGGTTTATTGTGAAATGTATATGAATACTATAAATTATATGATTCAAGACTACAGAAATGTGCAGCAAGAAGGGAAGTGTATCATAACTTAATATATATATATATATATACAAATATAATATATATAGATATAATAGATATAATCTGTATATCACTGGCTGTCGGCCGAGTACGAGCATTCCCACTCAGACCCACACGCCCAGATGCTGAACACACACTCCCCCTCTCTCCCACAATCCCTCAGTGTACTGTGTTTGTGTTTGGATTTCCATGTCTATTTATTTCTTGATGTAGAGATGCTGTTTATTATTGGCATACCGGGCTCGCCAGTTTGTCTACCACAATGCCAAGGTACCCCAGTGTCTAGACAGGACCGATAACTCTGGGAACTGGTGACTGTCAAACCTTCTGCACCTGTTCCTATTGCAAGAATTACAAGGCCATAGACACATATAAATAGTAATAAATATTCGTAGTGTAGTCAAACAAACAAATTCAGCAGCTACATTTCTAAAGAACAAAAAAAAGTTTACATTTCTGCTTTTACAGTCAGAGATTCTTGAGACTGGAGATCTCATGTCGTTTATTTCTCCTCTGTTGTGTGCGTGTGTGTGTGCGTGTGTGTGCGTGTGTGTGTGTGTGTGTGTGTGTGCGTGTGTGTGTGTGTGTGTGTAGTGGAGCGAGGTCTCGTGGTGTATTGCTTTTCTCTGTCTTACTTGCTGTGCTCTGTCAGACGCAGCTGAGCTGCTATAGCAACCCTTTCCCTCCCTCCATCCCTCCCTCCCTCCCTCCCCCCCCTCTCTCTCCCCCTCTCTCTCCCTCTCACTCCCCCTCTCTCTCCCTCTCACTCCCCCTCTCTCCCCTCTCACTCCCCCTCGCTCTCCCTCTCTCTCTCTCCCCCTCTCTGTCCCTCTCCCTCCCTCCCCCTCTCTCTCCCTCTCTCCCCCTCTCTCTCTCTCTCCCCCCCTCTCTCCTCTCTCCCCTCTCTCCCCTCTCTCTCCCATGTATATGTATGTTTCTCTCTCTCGTTTTATTTACATGATCCATGTTTCTCTCTCTCCATCTCTCTCCCTCTCTCTCCCCTTTTCTTCCTCTCTCTCCCTCTCTCTCCCCCTCTCCACCTCTCTCCACCTCTCTCCCTCCCTCTCTCCCTCTCTCCCCCTCTCTTCCTCTCTCTCCCCCTCTCCACCTCTCTCTCCATCTCTCTCCCTCCCTCTCTCCCTCTCTCCCTCTCTCCCCCTCTCTTCCTCTCTCTCCCCCTCTCCACCTCTCTCTCCATCTCTCTCCCTCCCTCTCTCCCTCTCTCCCCCTCTCTTCCTCTCTCTCCCCCTCTCCACCTCTCTCTCCATCTCTCTCCCTCTTACCCTCTCTCTCCCCCTCTCTCTCTCTCTGTCTGTTGTATATCTCTGCCTCTCTCTCATGCTGCTGGTCTCTTGACACCCTACCTACCCCTCAGCCCCGCCCCCTGAAACTCGATGGCCTTTCTCTGACGTCGTGCCTCTTGCCCTTAGCCTCTTACATTTCCACCGGAAGCTTTGCCGCTAGTCTGCTCTTGTCTTCCTCTCTTTACATTAGACCTGTGTGCGTGTGCATGCATGTGTGTGTGCGTCTATGTGAGTAAAGTCCCGTGAGCTAGCTGATTCACCAGCTTCTATTGTGATTCTATTTTAAGTCATGTTAACGAAAAGTTATATATTTGACATCTGCTTTCATGTGTAAAAGCTTTTAAGGGGCTACGGTGTATTGTGTTTAATACAAAAGCTGAGGATTTTAAGTATGACTTGGTACAATAAAGAGAAGCCATACTAACCCATAGTGGAATCAAAGTTAGCAGCAAGATTAATTATAAACCCCTGATTTTTGGCCATGGTCAAATACAATGAAGAGATTAAGCTGTTTATTTTCAGATTGTAAGATTGAGGCATCAGATTTGTCAAATGTGTGTGAAGTTAGGTCAGTCACATGGATTGTGTGTCTTTCAATATCCGCAGCAACAAACACACAATCCAATTTCGTCAAATGAAGGTGATTTCATGAGCTGTGAGGATTATTTGCTGACAACACAAGGACATGCTCTGGTGACGTATCGAATCAAAATAATTCTGATGCGTTTAAGGGCGTTAGTGTGTGGGTAAAACGTTGTACACAATGAACAGGTCTTGAGTTGTGCTGAGGTTCATTTGCTTCCCTGAAACGTCTCATAGTGTGAGGACCAGCCTTAGTGCCAGCTTGTCCAACTGCCCATCTCATGTCACTCTGTGTCCAAAACTTGAAAATATACCCCTTTTCCAACACCCCTGTTCCTACACCCCTGTTCCTACACCCCTGTTCCAACACCCCTGTTCCAACACCCCTGTTCCTACACCCCTGTTCCAACACCCCTGTTCCTACACCCCTGTTCCAACACCCCTGTTCCAACACCCCTGTTCCAACACCCCTGTTCCAACACCCCTGTTCCTACACCCCTGTTCCTACACCCCTGTTCCTACACCCCTGTTCCTAGACCCCTGTTCCCCGCCCAAAAAAGGATCCTTGCATGTGTGTTGCTGTTGTGTGCTCTTCGGTTCTCGTGTCCTCGTTCTTTCGCCTGAGGAGGACCCGACGTATCGTCCGCAGGCTCAAAGTGAATGTATCATTCTAGTAAGTTCTTCGTCGTCGGTTTGGTCGTGAGCAGGCGTGTGTTTGCGTGAGTGGACCCGTGTCTGTTGTGAAAGGGGGATGATTGTGGCGAGATGTGCTACAGACTTGCTACAAGCTAAGGGGGGTCCTGCTGCAGGTTGGCAGTTTACTGGTCACATGCAGTGGAGGATCTAAACCATTTCAACTTGGGGGGGGGGGGGGGGGGGGGGGCAAGCTGGGGCCAGTTGTACTGTCAGAGGGGCCAGTTACATTAAACATTATCGTTGTCATGTAGTTTTCTTCACTGCATTGCAGGCATTGAAGACCACAAAAGACCATGTTTTTTTTTTATTATTCCACAGTTTATTTGTGTTTCCCTTTTTACATTTTTACATTTGCATTACATAATCAGTCTCAGTCACATCAACTGTATTCTACGTTTTTTGTGGTTTCTTGAGAAATGTCATCATTATTTCAGACTTTGCATTTAGGGGGCCCACAAGGGGGTCCAAACTTGCTCTCCCAGGCCCCCCACCCAGGCCCCCCACCCTGGCCCCCTACCCCAGAACCGCCCCTGGTCACATGATAACTGATACATGTCTATAATACATATACATGTCCATAGCATGTACTGTATCAATCTGATTATAGATGTGTTGAAAGCCAGGCACTGCTGACCTCTGGACTGGGACCCGCTCTCGCTGGAAACAATCGATAGAGCTGGTTGTCACTGTCTACCCATTAGCCAAAAGTCCTGTCCTTGACAAGTTTTATTTTGACCACGGATGGTTAAACGGTGCAATGTAAAATATACAAAGGTGGATTCCCCTGGGATCTAACATGTATAAAATAAAGAGTTTCATTCTCTATGACAACAACCGTGGCGTTTTCATTCGGTTGTTCCGTTCGCTTGAGATTCAGTTATGTTGAGTGACCAGAAGAGGAGAAGGCTGATTGGCTGACCAAACCACAGACTCCCGCGAATCAGTGCTCTGCTGAAATACCCGTTTTTATGAGTCCTAATCGCATCACAGCTTTCGATGATATTTATCACGTCATAGGTGGTCATAGTTCACTGGTACAGTGTGGTGGATTGTGGGAAGGCCTGCATGCTACAACATCCATCTCTAACTCACAGCCGTCCTTGGGTCAGTACAGCTGGCATTTACAACACTGGCAACACAGAACCTTGGCTTAGAACTCAGATCTCAAAAGTTTTCCCAAGGATGTCTCCTGGAGAACTGGTAAGCTCTGGAAAGAAATGTGTGAAGGACAATAGAAGTGACACCATCTAACACTTCACCGTGAGAGCTCCTGTCTGGCCTGACTAGATTAGTCGGTCCATCTGAGGATTCTTTGGCAGGCCAGCTGTCTGTCCACACTGAACAGCACTGGAAGAAGGTTGGAGGTGGAAGGAAAGCATGGAAGTAGATCTTGGAATGCTTTTTTTCACAAGCCCTTATGAAGAATCCTTATTTAAAATATAACATGGATGTTATATGTTATATGTGTTACACAGGTGTTAGGTAAGAAAATAATTGCACTGTACATTTTCTCTCTCTGTATCACAAGCACACACACACACACACACACATCCGTGCACTGAGTTGAGCTAACAAACATAGTAACCTATTCATGCACTCGCTGATTACAACCAGGAAGACAGTTCTCTGGTCTGATTACACATCCTGTTTCCAGTTTCTTCTTTTTGGATATCCCGGCATGCAAAACAAAGGACATATTTACATGTCCCATGGACATATCTGAACAGCATCTCTATTTGCAAAGTAAACCTTACAATACTCTTTTGAGTTAAATGTTAACATCATTTTAAGACATCCATTCAACTTCCACGAAAGGCACAGATTTCCGCCTATTTAAAAAAACGACCATTGTCATCTCAATCAGTCAGAGAAGGACTGTCCGAAGTCTGTTCAGGAGCCCGCAGGGCTCGGCTTTTCACGTGGTCACGCTCAGAACCTTCCCCTTCAGGGTGGTGAAGTGTAGCGTCGTGCGGGTTGACTTGGACACGAGGAGGAACAGGAAGGGGTCCAGACACGAGTGCAGGCAGCACAGGCACACGGCCACGCTGAAGTAGGCGTAGAAGCCGTCCTCTCCCTCCGCAAACAGACGGACGTAATGGAGGAAGTGGAGGGTCCCGGCTGGGACGAAACACACCAGGAACATGACAAAGACCAGGGAGCTGGCCTTCACGTAAAGCGCCCAGTCGTAGTGCGTGTGGTTGAGCTCGTAAACGATGAACGCGTAGCAACCCGCGGTCAACACCAAAGGCAGAAGCAGGCCCAGGAAGGTCAGGAACACTTTGTAGTAAATCAGGGGCGCGTGGGAGTTGTAGTCCAGAGGCAGCACGTCGTGGCAGGTGGTGAGGCCTAGCTGAGGGAGTCGGTAGCTCTGCTGGACCAGGAGCTCGGGTACCGCGGCAGCCCCAAAAACCAGCCACACGACCAGGCAGGCCCAGGCGGAACAGGCCCTCTTGGGGAGGCGTCTGTAGAGGAAGGGGTGCACCACAGCCAGGTAGCGCTTCACGCTAATGCAGGCAAGCGTGTGAGCCGAGCAGTAGAGGTTGCCGTAGAAACAAGCGGTGACCATCCGGCAGGTGGCCTCCCCGAACGCCCAGTGGTTGCCGTGGAGGTGGTAGTGGACCTTGGGGAGGAGGGAGAGGAGGAGGAGGATGTCGGACAGGGCCAGGCTACAGTACAGGATGGCGGAGGAAACCATCCTCACTTTGGTGACCAGCGCAGACAAGATGGCCACGTTGGCCGGGATGCCCACAACGATGGCCAGGAGGTAAACACCGGGGATGACCCTGGTGCTGAGTGCGCCGCTGAGGTACTCAGCTGTGCTGTTGCTTGGTAACCAAAGTTCTTCAACGAGGGGGTGAGCGTTGAGGGAAGAATGGGGCGCTTGTTTTTGTGTCCCATTTGGGAGAGAGAGGGACTTTGTTGTAGGGGAGTGTCCTCTGAATGTCCTGGGGTGAATCATGTCAGAGCTGTTCCTGTTGTTTCTCCTGACTGTTTTCCCTGTTGAAGAACTTCAGAAATTAGTGTTTGTTTGTTTTCTCACAACTGCACCAACCATGGAGTATCACACATTTGAGTGTACAAAATACCCTACTCCGACTACCGACTAATCCTACACATGAATCTACACACTTTCTCTACAACTACAGCTATCTACAGCTTTAGGCTACGCATAATTGTCCTCAGGTATTCTAGATAATTTTAAGGTGTGGTTGACAAGTTACAGCATGACTAACCATGCCGATAGCAGTGAAACCAGACAGGAATACTCAATACAAAAAAAAAATTAACATTATAATTGGATACGTTGTTTATTTAATAATTAATTGTCAATACTTCAATCGCAGTGATCGTCCGTTATGAAGGAAGATATACTAATTAAATGTGTGGATAAAGGAGGATTTGAAGTTTCTCACCTTTGGCTTGGAGCGTCACATCCAGAAAAAGAATCGAAAGCAATAAAAATATATACAATTTCCCCATTGCCGACGTGTACCGAATCGTTTGACAAAAACAAAACAAATATATAGCCTAGATTATTAGATAAACGATGTATAACTTGTTTGAGTCCAGCCAAGTCACATTTTATGGACGACCTGAGTCCAATCGAGTTTGTAACGTACTATACGTGCGTATAGGCGGGTGCCCTCACGGTGAATAAACCGCCCCACTGTAAAACAAATCACTCACATGCGGACATCCGAAGAAATAAATATTTAATAAAGAACCGGCTTTTTTTAGACAGTTCCGCATTGGTTGACTAACTGTTCCAAAAATATAACAATATGTTGGTTCACCAACATATTTCACATCTTGACATCTTGACATCTGTATTCATATATGGACATCTCGATATATGAATACAATGACGGAACAATACTGATGTTTTATGTATTCCTTGTTTATATTTATAGTTTATATTGTATATAATTATATTTTCATGTAACTTCTATGTTCTGTGACATGGCTAGTGTGACATGGATAGTGTGACATGGAGGGAATCAGATTGACCAATGACTAACTCAGGAAATGCCTGTCTAGAATAAATTAGGGTCTCTGAAATGAACAGTTTAGTCTTTTCCCATCAGATGCTGGAACAAAACTTCTCTGCACATGCATGTGTGTGTGTGTCACTCACTATCTTTCAATTCCAGAGAGGAAACCACTGTGGTCTTTAGAGACTCTTGTCACGAACAGATTTGAGAGAAAAAAAGAAATTTCCCTGCTCACAGTACTGAGATTGTGGTGAGACGGTCAGTATAGATAGTAAAAAGTCAGTTTCCCATGGAATCACAAGATTGAGAAAAACAACCCAGTAGGATGTGTGCAACCAATATACGTTGTGCTATTGGACGACAACACAATCTTCAACTCGAAAAGGTTTACAGGAAATCACCCGGTAGCATGTGACGCCAGGAAACGCCAGTCTATCTCAGTGTCTGTGTCTCATTATGATTCACTTAAAGACAGCAGGGTCTTCAGGGTCATCTCCCCATTGGGTGTTGTAGCCTAACTGTCCTGTTGCACAGGGACATATGAGTGTTCTGTAAGTCGTTTCATGTCGGGCCAAGTACTTGGTTGTCGAGCCCCCCCCCAACTCTAAGGCCTTGTTCGCAGCTGGCCGCAGGTGGGATCCCTGGCTGCTAACACCGCCTGGTTGTGTTGTCGTGTTTTTCTTGGCGGCGTGTGACACACATGATGCTGGGAAGAGCAGAGATGAGTCTCATGTAAACAAGAACGACCCCTAAATACACACACGCACACACACGCGCACACACAGAGAGCTCTCAGAGTGCGTCTAAGGCTGCATGTAGGCCGGTGTTGATCTCAAGACACAGATCTGTTATAAACATTTACTGTAACATATACAGGCAGGAAGCTGTGTACCTGAGTCAGGGGAACAGTTTGTGACATTCCACAGCTGCACAGTGAGTGGCACTGTCCTTGTGTGTGGGGGGGGGGGGGGGGGGGCTCCCGGGATTCAGACGAGACAAGCTTGAATGGTGCCTAACATGTTTTATCACATGTCCCCAGAAGAGGGCGACGTTGCACTTGTTTGTTCTAAAGAATCCAACCTCCCAACTGTTTCATGTCAGTTACATTGATCTCCCCCTCCCCTCTCCCCCCCTCCCACCTTCCCTCTCAACCTCCCCTCTCCTTCTCCACCTCTCCCTCTCTCCTTCTCCCACCTTCCCTCTCCCCCTCTCCCTCTCCCTCTCCCTCTCCACCTCCCCAGATACTTTTCTCCTCTATGCCTGTATCAGGCAATCAATGATTCACAGTTTATCTTAGGTCTTCATGATTCAATATCAAGATCAATATGTCCGGCCTGCTCCTCCGCAGGGTGTGAAAGGAGCTGATGTTGACTCAGGAAACGTCCAGCTGGCTAACAGAAACAGGAAGGATGAGTCAGACTTCCCCCAGGATTCCCCGCCTCTCCCCCTCACACACACTCCAATGATTTCTCTCCTGTTTTGTGTTTCTGTTTCAAGTCATTTCTTGCCCCGGCACTCCGGATTCGAAGTCTGTCTTTCTCTCTTTTTTATCAAACACACACACACACACACACAGACATTTACTCAGAGTCGGAATCTTTTCACAGTTTTCACAAATCTCCAACTGTTGTAATATGTGTGTTTTATCAGTCAAGTCTATTCCCTTTAATGAAAGGCTCTTGTTAATATCTCTCCCTCCTTCTCTCTCTCCCTCTCTCTCTCCCTCTCTCTCTCCCTCTCTCTCTCCCTCTCTCTCTCCCTCTCTCTCTCCCTCTCTCCCTCCTTCTCTCCCTCCGTCCCTCCCTCTCTCCCTCCTTCTCTCCATCCCTCCCTCCCTCTCTCCCTCCTTCTCTCCCTCCCTCCCTCCCTCCATCCCTCTCTCCCTCCTTCTCTCTCTCTCTCTCTCTCTCTCTCTCTCTCTCTCTCTCTCTCCCTCCCTCCCTCCCTCCCTCCCTCCCTCCCTCCCTCCCTCCCTCCCTCCTCCTTCTCTCCCTCGCTCCCTGTCCTCCTCCATAACTGTTGAGAATATCCAGGGTCACACTGTTGAATCCTGTTGTGTTTATTTCACAAAATCTTGGTACACTGTGATCTTTGCAAAAGCAAGATAATGGTTGTTATATATCTACGCTAGTTTCTTAAGAAATATCTGTGTCAGCTTGGTGTATGCCCAATTCCAAATAAACTATCTACAGTAAAAAAAAACTAAAGTTAAACAGCTGCACAGCTGACAATATCTGCTAGCCAAGGACATCCTCCTAGATCTTTTAGGTTAATGATCGACTTGTGAACAATGGAAGGTGTTTAGTGTAAGAAGACTAAGGCTAAGGCTGTCTGTAAAGCTTAATCAATATGCTGTTATTCTGGAAAACTAAACTACTATTTCCTTGTATAAACTCAAACAATGTTTCAATTACAGACTAGAAATCTAAATAGATTTATAGCAATCTTGTCATAGCTGTTCTTATACTGGGCCTGTGTTGTGTAGTTACTATCTAAGTCGTGTTGGATAGGGTCAATGTAAGACCCACATCTGTGGTCTGTCGATTGTAGGAGTTCAAATCAGTGGTGGCATTATCTTAGCTACCTCTTGTCACATTGTTCTACAGCTTAATATTCAGCAGTCGAATGGAATGTGGACAATTTGTTCTACACTTCAGCTGTCGAAACAACGAGAAGAGGTTTTTTTTCTTTTCTACAGCCAATTTACTTTCCCAGGGAAAACTGTCCCTGAAAATAGACAGGAAAACAGAAAATGTTTTAAGTGGCAAGCAAGGTCAGATCTGTACAAGAATTCTGTTGATCTACCAAACACACATTGAATGCAGAGTCACATCTGAATAAGGTTTGTTGTTTTAGGTGAAATCCATAAGAAAGGCTGTTTGTTTCATTGTGGACCAGCAGATGTAATTGTCAAGCAGAACAAGTGAACCAAAATGTCTTCCTGTTCATTTTGTATACATCCTGCCTAACAGATCACAATCAGAGTATTTTTTGGGAAGTTCTGCATTTTGTGCAGAGATAGTGTTGTTTGTAAATTAGCATAATTATGGTACCAGCGGTTCAGCTGTGGAAACACAGGTCTACTCCACAAGCTGAGCATCCAATCAAATCAGATTTCTTGCATTTCTAATATCTAATATTAATAATAATATTACTAATATTTTTAGGAACTAATCTTTACAACCAAAACGTGATTTAAAATTCCACCTTTGGAGTGAATAGCTGACTACATCATAGACTTTGGAAAGGGCATCACTAGGCTGGTTAGTTAGAGGGTCAAATGCTCTACTAGTGTGCAGCTTACAGTTGAGAGGAGACTGAATTCGTCAAGAAATTAGATTGTGACACTTCTGTCATAGATATCCATCTTTGCATTTTGTAGTCCTGTGCAGACAAGCACAGATGGTTCCTGTTTCTGGTCAGACAGAAATACATATCTTATCTGTTCTGAAATTGATATAGGCTATATCTCTTTCAAGCATCATTCAGAAAAAAAGATGTGGCCTATTAACGTTTAAAACCCTACTTTTAATGTAAGCATGTCTAATGTTTTTACAACCAATGCGTTATAAATTATAGACAGTCGTTAACCAACACAATTTGATGTCTTCCATCCATGGCTTGTTTGTGTGATGACATCAAAAGAAAGGAATGTGGGCTCCGTTGCGTCAGAACCTGGGGGAGGTGACCAACTCGAACATCGGACCGGACAACTAGTGGCAGGCACTCTGGACAGCATAGACCGCAAACACCTTCTCTTATATTTGCAGAGGGTTTTTTTTCAGGCTAGAACATTTCACCATGTATCTCAAACTATTTATATTTTTGTTGGTTGGAAACGTTGCAACGGCTGCGTTTTCTAACGGTAAGTTCGCTGGAATTTAATTATTTCTCACATGAGTAATGTTCGTGTTATTTGTTTGTTATAGTTTGTGTGCGGTATACCCAAGAGCATGAATATAACTATATTTGTTTAGTAAATGTGTATCTACCTCAACGGAAGATGTGAGCAGACAATGGAGAATGTCATCTAGAATATGCATTTAGAATAATGTTTCATGTAATACACAATTAGTTTTAATTAAAAAAATAATGTTTGAATGCACCATATGACCTCACGATTGGACACAAAGTCACGTTGAAAAGGTTCACATGCATTCCTTTTCCGACGAAAACTGCGACTCAGCCATACTGTTGATTTCTCTTCAGGGAGTTCCATCGGGAGGTCGTTTACCAGATGGAAGGAGTTGGTCACCGATGAGCCGTTGGATCTAACAGAACTAGACGACATTTTAGTCAACACCTCGGAGCAGAGCACTAACAAGTCAACATCTGGACCCAATAACAGATCCAGACCTGTACCTTGGAACCAGGTGACGCGCAGGTACTACCTGTCAGAGGAGGTGCAGAGCTTCCTCCGCGGCCGGGTGTCCACCATCTTCATCCCGTCGGTCTACGCCCTCGTCTTCGTCATCAGCGTGCCGCTCAACGCCGTCGCCACGGTTACCTTCGCCCGGAAGATCCGTCCCATGAAGCCGGCGGTGGTGTACATGCTGAATCTGGCGTGCGCCGACCTCCTCTTCGCCCTACTGCTGCCCTTCAAGATGTCCTACCACTTCGGCGGCAACGACTGGACGTTCGGCCCGGGGATGTGCAGCTTGGTCACGGCTGCCTTCTACTGCAACATGTACTGCTCGGTCCTCCTCATCGCCTCCATCAGCGTGGACCGGCTGCTGGCTGTGGTCTACCCCATCCAGTCTCTGTCCTGGAGGAGCCCCAGGAACGCGGCGCTAGCCTGCGCCGGCATGTGGGTCCTGGCTGTGGGCGGCTCCCTGCCTCTTCTCGTCTCCCGGCAGGACTTGTACCACGAGCAGCTGGGCCTCACCACCTGCCACGACGTCCTGGACGAGGACCTCCAGGGCCGCTACCTGTACTTCTTCCCCGCCTTCTCCTGCCTCCTCTTCTTCCTGCCTCTCCTTGTCACCTCCGTCTGCTACGCGCGGGTGATCTGGGCGCTCAGCGTGGTCCCTCTCGGGGTCGTGGGTCGCTCGCAGAGGAAGGCCCGGGCCGTGGTGATGGCGGCGGCCGTGCTGGTGGTGTTCGTGGTCTGTTTCACCCCCACCAACTCCCTGCTCGTGGCTCATTTCCTGCAGTTTGCTGAAGGGGGCCGTGCCGGGGGTGCCGACGCCATGTACACAGCCTACCTGGTGTCTGTGTGTGTGGGCAGTCTGAGCTGCTGCCTGGATCCCCTGGTCTACTACTACGGCTCGTCGCAGTGCCAGAGACACCTGGCCAGCGTGCTCTGCTGTCGGGCTGGTCCGAAGGGTGGCAAGGGTCTGTACTCTGGTTCGAGCAGGTCCAGCACTAGAACCAGCTCTGGAACCTCCACCCGCATCACCAAGGTGAACGCATTCCAAGAGAGGCACAGCAGCCAGTGCCAGAAGCTACTGGTCTGAGAGGGAGACACGTCTGTTTTCTGATTGGCTGACTGACTGACTGTCTGGCGCACACATGTGCGCCAAACTCCCAAAATGAAGAAGAGAATTGTGAACTTCCACTGTCAACTAGATCAAGGAAACAGACCTATTTTTAAAGAGTAAAAAATGAATATGTGGTTTAAAAAAGAAGAGATAAAGGCTTTCCATTTGTCCCACTAAAGTGGGATAACTTAAGTGGGATAACTTAAGTCCTGTTTATATTTTTGTATGACCTACGCAGCTCTTAAAACTAACACTGAACAATAAAACTACATTGATCTTTACACAGCCAATCTTCATGTATGTTCTTTGAATTAAATTTAGCTTTGTGTTGTCTCTTATAAGATACTCTATTACTGCTGATTCTTACAAATGTTTGTATATTGTTGCATATTGTTAAACGTATAAACCGCCTGCATTAATGCTGTGCACTGTAACCTAACGGAAGTCACATAATTGCACAGTCCTTCACTTGCGTTAGGCTGCCCTCTGCTGGATTACAAGAGTCAAGACATTCTTGGTGCTGTTCAGGTGTAGTTCCTGCAGGTGGCGCTACATATCCAGCTAATCTAAGATGATGTTTTGTATAGGTCAGTTTCTATAGCTGTGCTCTAATATCTCTATTGCTACTGTCTCTGAACATCTGAAAGCCAAATAAATAAATAATGTTTGGAGTAAGTCTTTGTTGAATCAATTTCAATCCCCCCTCCCCCCTCTTTCTTTCTGTCTCACACAAACACCCTCAACCGTTTAATTTTCTTGTTGCAAACACAAACATAGTTGGAGCGACAGGCTGCATATGGCCTCCAATCATTGACCAATGAGAAGAGCAAACCAAACGAAGAAAATGTTGACTCGGTCTGCGTAGGCTGAGGGTATTGCCAGCAGTTTCCCATCAACCTTTGAACTGTGTTCTGTTACAGCTTATAACGGGTGCAATAGAGTGATCATATACAATCTATGGCACATCATTTGTGACGAGAGATGGATTCATGAAAAGTCAGTGTTTATTTAGAAATGTTTTTTTTTTATCACGGTCAAGTCACTTCCAGTTGGGCCTAAATTATGATTTAAAATACAATATTTTCAATAGAATACCATTAAAAAAATACATTCAACATCACTTTACACAAGCAACATCACTTTAATATGAATCCCTTTGATAGACAACCATGGAAAAAGCCAAACTGCTCATTGTCACGTGACCATGTGAGCTCGTTCAGGTTGCCATACCTGCACTTACCAGGGCGTGGTTTGGGTAGAAGAAATTTAAGGCGGCGAAGGCGCTTGTTTCATCTGCATACGCTACACCTGTGTCGGACTACTGGATTACTGTGAAGCACTTCCATTAGGCTACAACATGAATTTCGGGATATTTTGGGTTACCGTGGTACTTACGCTGGCCTGCGCACAGGTCTGTCTTTCTCAGAATGGTAAGATATATTCTCAACTGAACGAGCGGTTAAGCGTTTGTGAAATAGCACTTTTGTTCATACGCAAACTACACATGACATTCAACTGTCAATATTGTATATTTCACTTCATCAATTTCCGTTATTTTACTTAATTTACTGATCTTTCTTGAGGTATAGATTTAAAGAATAGAGGCACTAGACAGTAGCTAGTAATTTAGATTCCGCAAATTTACAATGACAAGTCGTTTTTTCTAAACAGATTCCGTTTAGGCCTACTAATAAAATCTCTCCTTCCTACTATGACTCAGAAAATACAGAAACCAGAGGCTTCACTGGTGAAGAAAACCTCGACGGGGTTGTGGTGAGCACCACAGGTTTCCTGATTCTACAGAGTCGTCTTACCACCATCTTTCTCCCGATCGTTTACATCTTTGTGTTTGTCGTGGGCCTGCCCACCAACCTCGTCGCTATCTGGGTCTTCCTCTTCAGGACCAAGAAGAAGCATCCAGCGGCCATCTACATGGCCAACCTGGCCATGTCTGACCTGCTGTTTGTTATCTGGACTCCCCTGAAGATCGCGTACCACATCAATGGCAACAATTGGATTTTTGGAGAGGCTATGTGCAAAGTCGTGACGGGGTTCTTCTATGGAAACATGTACTGTTCCATTGTTTTTATCGCTTGTATTAGCGTTCAGCGCTACTGGGCCGTAGTTCACCCTCTCTCCAAAAATAGGAGGGACAACCAAGTGGCCATCGCAGTCTCCGTCACAGTTTGGGTTGTGGTCTGGCTGGCCTCTACTCCCCTTTACCTCTATGACCAAACAGTCTTGGCCACAAACATGAACATTGTCACCTGTCATGACATCACTAGACCCAGCCAGATGACCATGGCTGCGGGTTACTTCCTGACCATGGGAATTCTGGGATTTGCGGTCCCTATGATCGTGTGCGTTGTGGCCTATATCCTCATGCTCAGGTCGCTAAGGAACTCCATGACGGATGCCACCATCTGCAAGAAGCGCCACAAGGCCGTGGTTCTGATCATCACAGTGCTGGTCATGTTCCTGGTGTGCTTCACCCCCAGTAACATCATGCTGGTGGTGCACTACTCCCTCCTGCTGGCCGGAAGACTGAACAACGGTTACGGCTTCTACATCACCACCCTGTGTCTGGCCAGCCTCAACAGCTGCGTGGATCCCTTTGTTTACTACTTCATCTCCGAGGAGTTTCGGGAGCACGTGAAGAACACGCTGAAGTGCCGGAGTCAGAGGACGGTGGAGAGGATGAGGGTCTCGTTCAGCGCCCTGAAGTATTCCAAGAAGAACAGCGCCTACACTTCCAGCACGGGGAACACCCAGAGCAGCTCCTGCTGAGGGGGGCGTTAAGGGACGGGCGTTCGTAAGGACAGTTTGGGGGATACTGAATACTGACATTTTAGGATGCCGTTAAAAGTAGTCTAACTTTGTATGACTTGGAAATGAATGTGTGTCTCGTTATGGACTTCTTTTAATGTAATCTGACCTCTGAATATCTTGGTACTATTCTCTCACCACTGAGAAGGGGCACTTGATATTCATCAAGTTTAAATGACTTAGCACTGAGTTATCTTTACGTTAACTATGCAAATGTTTGTAAATGCACAAAATGTTTATATTGTACCAGTGTATTGTTGGCCGTGTGTGTGTATTGTTTCTAACATGAATATGTGAAGATTATTTTTATTTAAAAATAAATATATACATTTCTTAACTTCTTGGGCTCTGTTTTACAGTTTCTCAGTTGCTTTGGTACATTTCTCGAATCATCCTTTATATTTGCAAACCAGTAAAAGTTGAAAAGTTCAACCATTGCATTTAATGACTTATTCAAGGAACTACTGCCTATATGATTTGAGGGGTAAGGCTTTTCAACAGGGAACCAATATATTTTGATCAACATTACATGATAAATTGATAATGTAGGAAAAACCAGACACTTGTACATAATCGATGCATGAATGTACCAAAACATTTGCAATTTGTAAAAAAATAAAATAAATAGATTTTATGATGTGCACAAGTGACTCGATGATGTGGAGTTTGAACAATAGTTTTGAGAATTTCAGTTGCGTCAGAGAAACAGTCAGCGTGTTGCTATTTGATGCCGTTTCCTCTTTTAACCCTTGTGTTATCTTCGGGTCATTCTGACCCATCAGTCATTGTGACCCACCGTCGTATTGCGACAGATTTACTGCATACAAAGACAAAGTGAAGCATTTTCTTTTAACAGCTAGGCTGTCTCAGACCCCCCACATTGCAAAGGTTAAAAGAAAATTATTTTAATTTGTTTTTGTATTGGGTAAAATTGGGTAAACACAACGATGGTTCATTATGAACCTTTGAGTCATGTGACCCGAAGGCAGCACGAGGGTTAAGTTCCCACAAACAAAATAATTGCTGAACACACTTTACAGCGGACAAGGGGGAGATGTATTACTCACACTATAGGTTATGCTGTTCGCCACATATTTGCTTATCTTGTATAGGCCTACTTGTCTACAACCAACTCAGACCATTTTGAAACCAACCTATCATGGGCAACTGATTTGGCTGTTTTAAGTTACATTCTTCGTCATTGCATAACCGATTGCAATTTACACCTGTGTGTGTGTGGAGATGGAGGAAGCGAGAGCGAATGCGCGTCGATAATGACGTTGGAACTACAGGTAACCTGATTCCGTACGTTTGCCTTTCGTTGTTGTTAGGGTGTGTCATTCTCTGTTTAGTACAAGAGGGTATCGAAAGTCGAAGAGGTTATTAAACTCCCGGACCAGAGGATAAATACATGTTCTGCTGTTCACACGGTACAGGACCATGGCATCAACGCGGAAACTTTCTTTCTTGTTATTATTCGGTTTTCTGTGTTCAACAAGTTCAACAAATGCTATTCAGGGTAAGTCTATCGCTGACCCGATCTATGTAAATCTAAATTGAGCTTGCATCGTCTATCGTCTAAGCTGCTTCTTATTCACCCAGGATAGTCTCAGTAGAGCGATTTTGACCTTAAATCGCCCTCAACTCTTAAGTTTCCCGTTTTCTTGGTGGCTTTAGCCATAAAATGATCGCCGCATAGATGAACGTGTCTAGAAAACTTGTCATGTGTTGCGTACGTTTTCTGTACTATGGTAGGCCCACGTGATTGGGGCTACTTAAAAAAAACGTTGATTTACTAAGTAGTGCTACAGCGCAAGGTAGAAGGGATTTTTCTGTCATTGAATTCATGCCATGAGATATCAATAACGTGTCTTTCCGATCTCTTGCCCATGAAGGAAGAGGATTTATTGGTGTTGTGGACCCGAAGGATTCCGGTCTCGTTCAAGTAGACGAGGCGACGGCCGACGCCCTCAAGAGCGGCCTGACCACCATCTTCCTCCCCATCGTCTACATCGTGGTGTTTGTCGTGGGCCTGCCCGCCAACCTTATGGCTCTCTGGGTCTTCCTCTTCCGGACCAAGGTGAAGCACCCGGCGGCCATCTACATGGCCAACCTGGCCCTGTCGGACGTCCTCTTCGTCATCTGGACTCCCCTGAAGATCGCGTACCACATCAACGGCAACGACTGGATCTACGGCGAGGGTCTGTGCAAAGTCCTGATCGGCTTCTTCTACGGGAACATGTACTGTTCCATCCTCTTCATCGCCTGCCTCAGCGTGCAGAGGTACTGGGGCGTGGCTCACCCCTTGTCCCACCAGAGGAAGAACAACACCATCGCCGTGGCCGTCTCCGTGACGATCTGGGCGTTCGTCTGGCTCACCACCACCCCCCTCTACCTCTACGACCACACGGCCAAACTCAAAGACCCCAACATCACCACGTGCCACGACGTCAACGTCATCCGCGACCTGAACGACGCCTTCCAGGACGTCAAGTACCCCTTCTACTACTTCATCCTGATGGCCGTCCTGGCCTTCCTGCTTCCCTGCCTGGTCATCGTGGTGGCCTACATCCTCCTCCTCCGCGTCCTGTCCGACTCCATGGACGACGACGGCAGCAGCAGCGGCAAGAAGCGGCAGCGGGCGCTGGTGCTCATCGCGACGGTGCTCGTCACCTTCCTGGTGTGCTTCGTGCCCAGCAACGTCATGCTGGTGGTGCACTACTCCCTGCTGAAGGACGGCGTGGTGAACAACGGCTACGCCTTCTACATCACCACCCTGTGCCTGGCCAGCCTTAACAGCTGCCTGGACCCCTTCATCTACTACTACGTGTCGGAGGACTTCCGGGAGCACGTGAAGAACACGCTGAAGTGCCGGAGTCAGAGGACGGTGGAGAGGATGACCGTGTCCTTCAACTCCATGAAGTACTCCAAGAAGAGCAAAGCCTACGTGTCGGAGTCGGGGACCACGCAGAGCAGCTCCTGCTGATGGTCGGAGGAGGACCTTGGGACATGGGTGGGGGGGGGGGGGCGAAGCGTCTCTGAGGCTGGGATGCACCGGATTCGATGCGAGTGCCTTTGGGTCGTGGAGGGAGGGCGCCTTTTGGATGGTGAAGGGGGGCGTGGACACGCATCGCGGATGACCTCCGCGGTCTGAAGTGGGTCCCGGTCACTGACGACATCTAACGCACACAGAGGGATTGTGTTACTAACTTGTAATGCAGCAAAGAGTTTTAGACTGACGTTTTTAGTAGGCCACTTTTGAACTGAGGGCTGTTGAGCCGCCTGAAGAATAGAAAGTTACCTTAGTCTTCATGACATGTGGCTGTTTTCTGGAGTAATTGTGAAGTGAAGAAGACAAACATGTCAGTTAGCGTGTACGTAAATGAGAACATTCACACGATTTATAGGGAAGCATTTTGTCAGTTGTTTCATCACCAGCAGCTGAGGAAGACTGACGCAACCCAGTCATGTGACTTCAACGGTGGAAATGGTCAAGGGTCAAGTTCAAATATTTAAGCACTGAGCAGTAAAATACCAAACACTTAATATGAATGTATCAGATCTCTGATGATGGCCTTTAAGAGTAAGAAGTCAGTGGGACTGTCAATATGAATTCAGTCCTCAAAATTAATAGAAAAACTGGTCAAAATGAGTTGCTTTACTTTGTTTAATGTCAGTTATGACAGTTCGCAGGGACTGTATCCATGTACCCTTTCCCACAGCTTTGACTGCAGTATCAATACGACTGTCTATGTTCTTTTTATACTGTGATATTTGAATGCAACGAAATGTGTCTAATGCTTTTTAGGAGGATTCTTTAATAAAAACATGTTTTCTTTTTTAAATCGATACTTTCTCACTTTTGACTCGTGACCTTCAGTCGATTACTCACCTTCCATGGTTTCAGGACGATAATGTGACATGAATATTCATTGACATTCACCATTGTATTCTTCCACCGATGTGGAAATACAAGATGTCTGGTATTTCTGGAATGTGTCCGGCCTACTTTCAGTGTAACACAAAATGGCTGGTATGAAGTCTACACATCTGTAGTATTCCACAAGAACACAGCTGCCCTACCTGTGGAATGTCTAGGATGATGTCACAAGGAACAGGAGCACTGAGGCTCTCTTTTTTCCCATCAGAGAAGTCTTGCTTGTTGTGTCAGCAGAGAAGAGCCAGTGAATACCTTAACCCTTGTGTTATCTTCGGGTCATTCTGACCCATCAGTCATTGTGACCCACCGTCGTATTGCGACAAATTTACCTCATACAAAAACAAAGTGAAGCATTTTCTTTTAACTGTCGGGCTGTCTCAGACCCCCCACATTGGAATGGTTAAAAGAAAATTATTTTTATTTGTTTTTGTATTGGGTGAAATTGGGTAAACACAACAATGGTTCGTTATGAACCTTTGGGTCATGTGACCCGAAGGCAGCACGAGGGTTAAAGCAGAACAGGACATGTCTTTACTCTCCTTGCTGGTTCTGCGGAGCAGAAACTGAAGCAGGTATGACCCGAGGGCTGTGACAACACCAGACAAGTTTGCCACAGTATAAAGTTTGTCCATAGAGGTAGAAGTTTTTGTATATATGATCTCCTACTCCCTAGAGTCCTTTATATTTTAAATAGTCAGTTTGCCCTACCAGCCATTGGTGTGATATATTATCAGACTTAAGCTAAACCAAGTTTACCAGCAAGTGAAAATACATTCTATCCAGCCTGCCTTCCATGTGCTATAACCTCATTCTACTACAGAAAAAGGAATGAGGTTATACTACTACAGACGATCTTGATGTAAGACGCTGTCCTGTGAGTTCAGACATTTCTACATTTCCGGTTGTGCCGAGCACTGGACTATAGACAGCCTTTACACTGTGTCAATATCCCAGTTATGCGTAGGTTAAAGATTGACAATGGACACGGATGAAAGGAAGGGGGCAAGGTGATTCTTAGGCTGGGTGGGGTAAGAGGATCCAGTCTTTAACCTGTAGATAGGGGGGTCGTCTGGACAACAATCTCCCGTTGTCCTTACAAAGCTCTCTGTGTCTATTGTTCTGATCTGACAATGTGGCAGAGGTGAGGTCTCCTCCTTTCTACACACAAACACACACACTTTGGATGTGGGTGTGTGTTTTCAGAAACATCCACATTTCCAGAAAATACTGACACACAAAACAATGAGCTTGTTGCCTCACAATGCAGAAGAGATTGTCTGTCTTGAGCTGTTCCTGGGTGATAGATGGCTGCCTGCTGTTGTCATAAGAACTAGAATTAAAATACCTGCCTTTTACGTCCCTGAGACGGGACCTAGCTGTCCCTTAGGGGTTGAACGTACTAACACAGTCCCCTTCACATTCCTGCCATTCTATCACACAGGCACTTTACAAAGGCTTGTGAGTAGAAACATAATTGTGAGGGTTGTTAAAAGGAGTTGCTATAGAGCTGTCTTAATGTTCTAACAAAAACAGTATTATTTAATAGTCCGATTATTACTTTTATTACTATTATTACTACTTTTGCAAGTCATCAAGGGAAATGTTTTGCGTTTTATTGTCTGCAATTGCAGTGCATTAGGAATATGATCTGTGACTGTGGTTTCGATAAGATTGTTAGACCAGATAAAGAGGAAGAGAGAGGACAGTAAATAGCTGGTGACACACCGAGAATGTCCCCGAGACTCACCATAAGCATCCTGAGAGAAACTAACAAGTTATGACTCACTATTGTTGTTTCTATTTTTCGTCAGTGCAGGCCAGTGTCTCGTGGCCTAAATATGGCAACTGTTGCACCTCTCCCACCTTGTCAGGACATGCCAAACCTGTTCTACAGGTGTGCTCACCTTGGCAAAAACAACCCGACAAAGCACAGAGTCGAGGTTTGAGCTTTAACTAAATAGAATCTACCTTTGAGTTCAAGACAGAGATTTAGAAAACGAGGGAGGCAATGAAGAGAGAGATAGAGCATTGCATTGTCTTTCATCCAGCTTAGTTACAACATCACATGTCGAGTTTGATCAATTTTAGGCGAACAGAACTTGAACATAAGACTATATCTGTGGTCTGGAGTTAAAATACTTATTGTATTTAGGTTATAACGCTGTGTGTGTGCTTTTGTGTATGTGTGTGTGTGTGTATGTTATGTTGTTTTGTCTGTGGTTCTTCTTTGACCAAGTGGAACTCTCGTCATAGGAAGTGTAGGGTGACACCTACTGGATGGTGTGTTGAACAGCATATATTTACGAAGACGAGATGCTGCCAGGAGGGCACACCAAGAATGTAGTCATCATCACACTCATCACCTTGCAACAATCAAATTCATAGCCACCTGAATAACTAATATTTAAGGTGTATCTCAACATGGGAACCGAATTCAATCGTTTTCGTACATCTGGGAAACAGTCCAGCTCCCTTTTGCTGTTTTAATCTCGTTAGAAGTCTCGTTACTACGATAACAAGCCTGCTTTTGACGAATACTAAGGATAATACCTTGCTTTCAGTTTTGTCTCAGCAGCAGATAAAGACGATAGATTACAAAGGTGTTTTGTGGTTAGGAGTGCTGGCGTTACCGTCCCTGCCAATAGGAGCGTTGACTGTGCCTGAAAGAGAGGCTGCTAAATTAGTATTGGCCCCACGCTTCACTGTGGGGCACGGCTAAAAGACATCATTCATGTCCTTGGATCGTTGGTCTTCGGATCGTTCCTCTTTGTGTGTGTGTGTGTGTGTGTGCATGTGTGTGTGCGTGTGTGTGTGTGTGTGTGTGTGTGTGTGTGTGTGTGTGGGAGAGAAAGAAGAGAGAGAGAGGAAGACGGAGATTCTCTGCACACTTGCAACATCTACAGCGTGTCAGTTACGTATGAATGCGTATAATACACACAACACATCATCTACACTGTATGTACTTTCTGCACATTATTTTTATTCACAAGTAGTGAAAAATACAAATAAACAATTGGCACCTTCCAATAAAATGTTATTGAGCCACAATCACATTTAGAGGTGTTATTTGTTTTTGTTTTAAGACACTTTCAGACAACATACATGGACGTTTGACCTCAGGACGCCACCCATCAATCCAAAGAAACTGACAGTAAGTTCTATGAAAAAAAATATATTTTTAAATTAATGACGGGGTATTGTATCGTCTTCATCGATGTTTCCAGATCCTCGAGAGCGGAGGTGATGTGCAAATGTCCGTACATTCGCAAGGCATCGCACTTCTAGTAACATCGTTTGTTTTCGACTAAACGGGGGAAGAAGAGTGGGGGGGGTGGGGGGAACAAAAGAGAAAGAGAGCGAGAGACTGACATGGAGAGAAACAGGCAAGAAAAGGAGGTGAGGGAGACACATGGGAGAGACAGGAAGAGAGATAAGAGATAATACCAGTGAGAGACCAGTATGGGACAGAGGGGGAGGGGTGGGGGGGAGGGCGGAGGTGTAAGAGAGACTAACTCACACCCTTTCGTTTTTCTTTTCTTTTCACGTCGTCCGTGGTTGCTGTGGCGACGTGGCCGGAGGGACGGGGCATGGCGTTGGTCCCCCCCAGCCAGTCCCAATGTGCAAAGAAGGGAGCGAAGTGAGTGCCAGGCTTCTGGTGGTGGGCGTCGTGCTTGGGCGTGCCTCCCCACAGCCCGAAGGGAACCAGGTTGTGCATGGCCCAGGGGAAGTCATAACCGCAGTGGTCCTCCGTGGACACCCAGATGTTGAACAGCATGAAGCCCCAGGCGGTGAGGCAGTGGCACTGGAGCAGGATGGGGTCCGCGGTGGCCCAGAAGCCCACGCTGAAGAGCTCCCAGCCGGACAGGTACTGGGTGACCAGGCTGAAGGGCTGGTTGTACTGGTGGTGGATGGCGTGGAAGGTCCTGTACAGCCAGGGCACGCGGTGGTGCAGGAGGTGCCAGAGGTAGTACTGGAAGTCAAACACCACGGTGCAGCCCAGGATGCCCAGCACGAAGCCCCACAGGGTGGGAGCTTCGCGGGGGAGGGGCGTGGGCGGCCTCCACAGCCATTGGGCGGCCGCGGCGGGGAAGATGTAGACCAGGTGGTTGTAGGTGGTGACGCCCAGCGTGGTCCAGATGTTCTCCCAGGTGACGAGCTTGTCCGGGTGGAGCTTGTAGCGGTTGATGCTGGGCCAGGTCGGGGCCAGCAGGTCCAGAAGGGTGTAGATAAACACCAGAAGGAAGTAGAGGGATATGGAGAGGACCACGGGGAAAAGAGGGCTCCTCAGGTGCTCATGATGGTTCTGGTGGAGGTAATCCCAGGCAGGCTGTAGGACCGACTGCTCAGAGAGTCTCAGAGTCAAGTTGGCTCCCTCCGACATCCAGGGAAAAGACACGCCGCTCAGTAGAATGCCAGTGCTCGTCATTGGAACGGCCAGGATTGAGGACTCCTCTCTTGAAGAGGGTTATATCTCACAGGCTTTCCTGACCAGGTGACGCGAAGGAGGATTCCTATTAGTCCACTCAAGTCGGATGGAAGATCTTTTGACGCTATCTTGTGTGTGTTTTTGCAATGGCAGATGATCTGGTGTGGTTTGTGCCAAATTGGGCTGGCGGTCTGTCTTAAGCTCTTATGTATGTTCGAAGCGCCACCTCCTCCTC
>NC_085035.1:2729804-2772663 GCF_963692335.1 Osmerus eperlanus
AACTTCAGGGGACTCTGGGGCTCTTGACTTCTGGATCTCTTCTAGACAAACCGATGCTACCATGCACATTATCCTCCTTGGAGATAGAGAACATACATTTATTGAGACATGGTTGAGGTGTATTTGTCTTCACAAGAATGGATGGTGGATACAAGTTCTATTCATCATTGCCCATTAAACAGAACTTTGTTATGTTTTAGTACAATATATAGTTGAGTTGTACTTGTTTACTTAGAGTTGTTTAACTGTAAATGTAAGCACCTATTGTAAGTAAGGAAAGAAACTGTTCTTATGACGTGAGGTTTTGGTCTTGATGGACCGCAGTCTTCTGTGTGTCCAGGGTGGGAGGGGTCGGCCACAATCTTCCTCGCTCGCCTCAGGGTCCTCGAGGTGTGCAGGTCCTTGAGGGTAGGCATATTGCAGCCGATCACCTTCTCAGCAGTGCAGATGATACGCTGCTGCCACTGCCAAGGACAAGAGCAGACTGCAGCGTATCATCCGATGGATGATCTGATCATAACAGATCAGTGATGGAAGAGGTGAGGATGGACTCAATGATGGCTGTGTAGAATGCACCATAGTTGTCTTTGGCAAGTTTAATTTCTTCCGCTGCCGCATGAAGTAAATCCTCTGTTGTGCTTTCTTGGTGAGGGAGCTGATGTTCAGTTCCCACTTGAGGTCCTGGGAGAGGATAGTGCCCAGGAAGCGGAAGGACTCCACAGGGTTTACTGGGGCTGTATTCTTAGTAGTCCACAAACATCTCCACTGTCTTAAGAGCATTAGCTCTTGGTTGTTCTGGCTACACAAGGTCACCAGGTTATTTTAACTACTGATAGTGGTAGGTTATCTTGCTAACACATATC
Organism: Osmerus eperlanus; assembly: GCF_963692335.1. Taxonomy (NCBI): domain Eukaryota; kingdom Metazoa; phylum Chordata; class Actinopteri; order Osmeriformes; family Osmeridae; genus Osmerus; species Osmerus eperlanus. Next base: position 2,730,668 of record NC_085035.1, read on the forward strand.
CAAAAATGCACAGTGTCCAAAACACTAAGAACATTATTCTAGTTTTCTAATACTTTACCATTGTGTTGGCCGGTAGGATTTGTAACGCAAATAGGCCTAATGTCAGTTTTCTGGTCATTTCCACAAAATTATGCATAAAGTAACTCTGCGATTGGGGCCACTATAAAATGCATTCTGAGTAAAACCTTTCACTTTGGCACCAACCTTTTAGTCCAGCATATGATCTGGACAAGTCATGGGATAAAGCCCCAGTTTATAAAAAAGTAACTTATTTGTTGCACAAATTTACCCTGTAACCAACACAGAAATGTATGATATGACTTGTGCTTGGTTTGGAAAGATGTACATTTTTTCGAACATATAGGGGTACAAATGCAATAAGAAAGATGTCAGTGTGTGACCCATGGTGTGACCAAATTTATGTTGGGGGATGGTATGACTACTGCCTCAGGGCTGTCAAGGAATTTCCTAGGAGATTAGAAACAGTAAGTCTATTGTTATTAATGCTAGTAAACAGAAAACTCTGTGAAATCAACAATGAACTGTCCAATATAATAATTGGACAGTAAATTGGACAGTAAAAATATTTATCTCGGAGACAACATTGAATGTTGATTTTTGAATGAGGAAGGTTCACACATGCGCAGTGGTTGTAGCAGTAGCACTTTGCTTCTCCCAACTGTCACTGCCGCACATGGCGCGAAAACCGGAGAAGAATGGAGGTTTCAGCTGCTCCAGAAGTTATAGGATTCAGGAATTATACTGACTGAAGAAGAGACAAAGAGATTCAGAGGTAACGTTAATGTTAAGCTGATATAGTGCGTTATATGTTTTTCACAACCTTTTTTTGTCAAAACGGAATGGACTTTTACCAAACTGAAGGCAAATTGCTAGCTGACGTTAGCATTAGCTATTTAGAGTGACTATTAGCTAGCTCAGGGGTTATAGAGCTCAGCTAGCGTTAGCTATGTAATGTCAGTTAATTAAATCTGCCATTTGCAATCCTAAAATTCGGTTAACGTTATGACCTGCATGACTAATGTGTGGCTTTGTAGACCATCTCTACTATAACGTTATGTTGATTTTATTTTTTTCCTCTTACCTCAGTATAATGTTAGCTGCTAGCTAGCTAGGTCGGTAGGAAATATTTTATGAAAAACGAAGGCACTTGTTCAATGTTAGTGTTGTACATAGTTGATAAAAGCATGTTAATTCATTAGATAATTAATTGTGAAGCTGGCAAAGTGCCGCTGTACAGAGAACTGTCTAAATAGGGGTGTTTTGTTGAGTAATGTTGAGTTAGGGGAATTGTGTAGGCTAACTTAAGTTTGGTTAAGTGAAGCCCTCGTGTGTTTTTCTGTTGCTGCAGATTTACATTTTCTCACACTCTACATTGTCACCTGGAGTCAGCTCTGTAACCGTGGCCCCAAGTTTTTGTGGTGAGTATTACATGAAATTGCAATTGCCATTATTGTTGTGTGGACTGTTTATGTCAAGACCGTTGATGGAGGTTCTTTCTGTCACAGACATTCACTTGCATGTATTTCAAAACACAAAACCTAAGGCGATGAAAAACAATCTGATCTCGGTAATCATTAGTTTTAGCAACGTTTTAACATGGGAGTGAACTAGTGTTGCACAGTAAACCTGTACTAAAAAGAGACACTTACATTGCTTCAGTGTTCCTGTGCATACATGGGAGACTCTGACAGAACGCCATCTCTGTAGGATTCCATCCAGTCCAGAACCCGGGGTCCTGAAGTCTCGACTTTTACGATACTCAAACGATGCGATGTTAATATACCTCTCTGATCTAACGAGTCTGACTAGCTGTCGTGACCTCTCAGGTGGGATTTGGCTACGATGGAGAGATGGTTGTTCTGCTAAGTTCTCCTGTCTCTGCACAGGAACTGCAGTGATCGTTAAGGAGCCTAATGACGAATCATGGTCAGAATTATGTTGTCCCATGCTACACCCCTTCACCAAGTTTCATACAAATCGGGCTGGTAGTTTTTGCTTAATCCTGTTCACACACAAACAAACCGACATTCAAACACTCACACGGGAGAAATTGCTTGCATGATACTTGTGTTTTTCTGTTGCTGCAGATTTACATTTTCTCACACTACATTGTCACCTGGAGTCAGCTCTGTAACCGTGGGCCCAAGTTTTTGTGGTGAGTACTACATGAAATTGCAATTGCCATTATTGTTGTGTGGACGGTTTATGTCAAGACCGTTGATGGAGGTTCTTTCTGTCACAGACATTCACTTGCATGTATTTCAAAACACAAAACCTAAGGCGATGAAAAACAATCTGATCTCGGTAATCATGAGTTTTAGCAACGTTTTAACATGGGAGTGAACTAGTGTTGCACAGTAAACCTGTACTAAAAAGAGACACTTACATTGCTTCAGTGTTCCTGTGCATACATAGGAGACTCTGACAGAACGCTATCTCTGTAGGATTCCATCCAGTCCAGACCCGGGGTCCTGAAGTCTCGACTTTTACGATACTCAAACGATGCGATGTTAATATACCTCTCTGATCTAACGAGTCTGACTAGCTGTCGTGACCTCTCAGGTGGGATTTGGCTACGATGGAGAGATGGTTGTTCTGCTAAGTTCTCCTGTCTCTGCACAGGAACTGCAGTGATCGTTAAGGAGCCTAATGACGAATCATGGTCAGAATTATGTTGTCCCATGCTACACCCCTTCACCAAGTTTCATACAAATCGGGCTGGTAGTTTTTGCTTAATCCTGTTCACACACAAACAAACCGACATTCAAACACTCACACGGGAGAAATTGCTTGCATGATACTTGTGTTTTTCTGTTGCTGCAGATTTACATTTTCTCACACTACATTGTCACCTGGAGTCAGCTCTGTAACCGTGGGCCCAAGTTTTTGTGGTGAGTACTACATGAAATTGCAATTGCCATTATTGTTGTGTGGACTGTTTATGTCAAGACCGTTGATGGAGGTTCTTTCTGTCACAGACATTCACTTGCATGTATTTCAAAACACAAAACCTACGGCGATGAAAAACAATCTGATCTCGGTAATCATGAGTTTTAGCAACGTTTTAACATGGGAGTGAACTAGTGTTGCACAGTAAACCTGTACTAAAAAGAGACACTTACATTGCTTCAGTGTTCCTGTGCATACATAGGAGACTCTGACAGAACGCCATCTCTGTAGGATTCCATCCAGTCCAGACCCGGGGTCCTGAAGTCTCGACTTTTACGATACTCAAACGATGCGATGTTAATATACCTCTCTGATCTAACGAGTCTGGCTAACTGTCGTGACCTCTCAGGTGGGCTATGGCTGCGATGGAGAGGTGGAGAGATGGTTGTTCTGCTCAGTTCTCCTGTCTCTGCACAGGAACTGCAGCTCTTTTGCACTGATCGTTAAGGAGCCTAATGACGAATCATGGTCAGAATTATGTTGTCCCATGCTACACCCCTTCACCAAGTTTCATACAAATCGGGCTGGTAGTTTTTCGTAATCCTGTTCACACACATACAGACCGACATTCAAACACAGAAGGAAGACTGCCAATGGAAACTAGCCTTTTGGATATAATTGGGTGCATTTACATTTTAATGTTCATGAATGTACACTGTCCCTCTTGATCAAATAAATTGAATTGAAAAAATTGAAGAGAAAACATTACCTTTCATCCTGCAGCGGCTTTGCCTGGGTCGGAGGTCATAAACAGTGGGGCATCGGATCTATTTACGTTTTTTTTTAAACTATTTTCGGATATGGTTTGTCCTTAATGGAAGGTAGAAATTATTAACCGGTTGTTTTCAAGCCAAGTGAAAAGATGCTGAACATATCATTAAAGAATTGTATCTTTTCTTTTGACCAGGAAATGGCTGAGACCGATTTCCTCAGTGCCATGGAGAGAACGACAGTGGGGATCTATGTTGTGAAAGACACTGCCAGCAGTGAACCCTCTGATGTCAGGATAGTCCTCGAAGGTGTGATGGTGCTTCAAGATCTTGAGAATGTAGCACTTGCTTCTGCAATGTTGTTTGGGCTCTTATGCCTTGAACATGCAGCACCCTACAAAGCTCCGCTACACCTTTGAGGCATTTCAAAAGATCATCATGGAGCCTCAGCATCAGACACTTAATAATATGAGCCTGTCAGCTGCAAAAACAGAACTTTTAGTGACACTAACTGACCATGCACAGTTGCCCTATATAACGTTGCAGCCCGGTTCACAGCAATCTTGCTCAATGCTGGACCAATTTTCATGAATTAACCACTAGATAGCCTAAATTTATATTGATTGGCTGTAAATGTAGCTGTTTTTTAAGTATGCTTGTTTTTCCACTGTCCAATTAACATTTTTATATCTATAATTTCTTTAAATTGACTGATTAATACTGTAAATGTGCTGACATTCCTTTTTGATTAAAAGTACATATTCAGTATTTATACATTGTTGTAGTTTTTTTTTTGTTGGCACAACCACAATTCTACAGGGAATCACTGTTGGTACACAGGGCATTTTCATAAATTAACTACTAGAAAGCCTACATTTACATTGATTGGCCGTAAATGTAGCTATCTTTATGTACTAAGCTTGTTTTTCCACTGTCCAATGAACATTTTTATATCTATAAATTCTTTAAATTGACTGAGTAATACCGTAAATTTACAGACATTTGTCTTGGGGTTTATGTATTTCTTGCGTTTTTATACATTTCTTCTTAGTCATTATACAAAAAAAAAAAAAAAATCATAAGAAATTACTGTAAATAGACAGGAATGTTTCATTTAGCAACAAACAAATGCCCTAAAATTACGGAGATTAACCTTAAAGTTAGTTGTTTTTAAATGTATTTTAACATAGTATTTTTGTTTTTCTGCGGTTTAATTAACATTTAAGAACAGTACTAAACTGTAATTTAATTCATTTTGGCTGTAGACCATGCACTGTATTTTTACAGCTTATTACATGTAATTTTGTGGTATGATTATTTACTGTAATTTTACAGAATCGGTCTGGAAACTTTGCTGCCAGTGCTTTCTCTGTTTTTTTACGTGATTTTTTTTTACAGTGTGGTTCCTATTCTCAGCTTCTTTTTGGGTTCGGATGAATGGCCCATCAAGGGAGGTTATCGTAACTAGGTTACAGAGGTCTCTTCCTGACATCGTGTTTTGTCTCTCTAGAACCTTCCTGAGAGCGTGACGGCTGATCGACACGTTCGCTGTTATTTTCTTGTCAAAACAGTAACAGGACAGAAATACATTTTGAATGGAAGTCAGTCATGATTTCTAATTGACTTTTCTCAATTGCAGTCTGTAATTACCTATATGCCTCACAACTCAAAGGAAATTATCATCATTTCCATCCGTCCAGAAACGCGTGGGAGGCCCTGTAAGAAAGACGCCCCGCACACACACCCCTACACGCGCTCTCCCTATCTGTCTCTCACACACACACCTGCACGCGCTCTCCCTATCTGTCTCTCACACACACACCTGCACAGATGTGTACGTGTTTATCAGCATGAGACCAATCCAGGATGACTTTTCTTCTTGTAATTTTACAGCAGGGGAAAGCACACACAGACACACACAAACACAGACACACACAAACACAGACACACACAAACACAGACACACACAAACACACACACACACACAAATACCGGCCCCCTGGGAAGATATCAGATTTGTATCAACTACTTCTGTGAGGCGTGATGTGGTTGCAGGTGTCTCACTGCGATAATACACCCCCAGACCTTTAATCAAGGGAGCCCTGGTGCCCCCCCTGGTGCCCCCCCCCTGGTGCCCCCCCCCCTCTGGTGCCCCCCTTCCCCCCCCCCGGTGACACTACTCTGCCATCCCTGTCAGGATGGGGGGGGGGGGTAACAGCTCCGGAAGCAGACCTTTTAGCTGTGTGCAATCCACCTTGACATCTGCCAGATAAGAAACACTATCCTCGTTGTTGTTGTTGTTGCAGAATACATTATCGCTATATGTAAGAGCACACTTGCAGAAAAGAAAATCTGATTTCATGCTTGTGTGTTTGTATTATTGTCATGTAATGCTCATTGCGCTTGTTGTTGCATTACACTGGAACAGGATAAGAAATAAATAATAATTTACCGGATGGATTATCACGTTTGACAAACCATTCAATCAAATAGTTTGAATTGGATTTATGGCCCTTAAGACTCTGTGTGGATGTGATTGGATTACTCAGAAGTAGGTTGACCAATAGGAAATGTGCTTGTCTGAGATCAATGTTTTTCTAATATTGTCTTAAAAAACCTGTTTCCTGTTTATGAATGTTGTTTAATTTTCAAAATGATATGCTGAATGCAACGTGACTTGATCTCATTTAAAAAATTACGATAATTACCAGCCTCAAAGAAAAATGTATCATGCGGTTAAATTTTATTACAAAATAATAGTTTGATATAAATAAATATAGATAACAGCAATGGACATAATTTTACATGTTCTATTGCATCCTTGAATAATTGATCTTACTACTGTATGTAGTGGAAACCTGATGGGGTAAGACTCCAACATACTATTTCTGGAGTATAAATAGAAACATTTATTTCTTTAGTACCGTTCCCCTGAAAGAATGTTGACCACATATCCAGTATATAATCCTATGCCAATGCTCTATGTTTCATTTCAATAAACACACGTAAGACACATAAATACTGAGTAGAACCAATAGCATTGCCAACAAACACAAGAGAACCGTTTATTAGGCTTGCGCGAGCCACAATTTATATAACATAATGAAAAAGATCAAAGCAATAAAATAAAAAACAGAACACAACCAAAATGAGGTAAAAAAAATAATAAAAGAAAGATTCTCTTCATTTAACTGGAACGGAGAGAGGGGCATGGCAACCCACCGCACAGTTTTTTTCCGTTATCAGTCACATGGTATGTTTGGTGCTTCCGGTGTAGTAGGTGACACACACACGTGTGCGCCAGGCGACACACACACACACACGTGTGCGCCCACACGCGCACCAGGAGACCTCAGCCGGAGAAGCAATAATCTTCCACACTGTTTCCTCTGATCCGGTGAAGATCCTGCTGGTCCAATAGCCGGTAGTTGAAGGACACTCGGTTCACAAACTTTCCACTGGACACCATCCTCACCACTGTGTTGTCACAGGCTATCTTCATACGGACTGGAGAAGGGGGACAAAGACAGGGACCCACACTAGCATTAGCATTAGCATTACCACAAGTAGTTTCAGATGGATGGATCACATTCGTTTTCTGAATTCAATCTGCTTCTTGATCTGATTTAGAGAAACTAATAGGAGAAGCCGAAACCTCACAGCTAATGGCCCCCACATAAGTAATCAAATCTGCAGATGAAAGAATCTTACTAAATGATATTTGGAGAGTGAATAGTCCAAGAGCCAATTGCAGTGTGTGTGTGTGTGTGTGTGTGTGTGTGTGTGTGTGTGTGTGTGTGGGTGGGAGGCGTGTGTGTACGTGTGTGTGGGAGGGGTGTGTGTGTGTGTGGGTGGGAGGGGTGTGTGTGTGTGTGTGTGCGTGCGTGCGTGGGGGTGGGTGGGAGGGTTGTGTGTACTTGTGGGTGGGAGGGGTGTATGTGTGGGTGGGGTGTGTGTGTGTGTGGCTGGGAGGGGTGTGTGTGTGGGTGGGGTGTGTGTGTGTGTGGCTGGGAGGGGTGTGTGTACGTGTGGGTGGGAGGGGTGTATGTGTGGGTGGGGTGTGTGTGTGTGTGGGTGGGGTGTGTGTGTGTGTGGGTGGGAGGGGTGTATGTGTGGGTGGGGTGTGTGTGTGTGTGGGTGGGAGGGGTGTGTGTGTGGGTGGGGTGTGTGTGTGTGTGGGTGGGAGGGGTGTGTGTGGCTGGGAGGGGTGTATGTGTGGGTGGGGTGTGTGTGTGTGTGGGTGGGAGGGGTGTGTGTACGTGTGGGGGCAGGTGGGAGAGGTGTGTGAGCTCTCACCAGGACTGTTGGAGTAGCACAGGTCAGCCACTGTGATCATCTTGGACGTGTCCACTCCGCTACCTCCCAGCAGCTCCACAAAATCCCCCGCCTCCACACAGCCAAGAGAGGACTTCTGTAGGAGACAACCCAGCGTGGGCTTAGCATCCTGTACCAAGCACCCCCACAGGGTCCAACAAAACACCAACGTCTGACCATATCTGTGTTGGAGGACGAGGAAATCTCTGTGTTACCTGGATTGGGAAGTCGTTGAGGTGTCCCAGGGAGAGATCAGAGACCTGGACCTCCACGGGGTAGATGATTGAGAAGCTGCAGTTCCTGTGCTGCTGGGGGATCACCATTGTAAAGGTGCCCTCTGGTGTCTGGGAGATGACATTGCAGGCTGAAGGGAGACAAGTGGCACACGCAAACAGATTCAGAGAATGAAAACATTTTTTTATTTATTTAACAATGTTTTGGTTTTGTGAAATAAAGGTTCAGTGCACCAAATACACAGACTACAGGCTGGAATCTAGGGCGGAAGCCATAAAATTGTGACAAGCTCCACAGTGACACCGGTCACACCAACTCGTGCTCACACAACCACCCCCTCTGACACACTCACACACACACACACACACACACTCACACACAAACACACACACACGCCTGAAATCATGTCCTGGCACTCGAGGACACCCGAGGACATACACTCACTAGCATAAGGCAGAGCTGAGCTTAGAATGTAAGAAGCTCTGCGCTTTGTACGTTTGCCAACTGCCGAATACCCATCCAGAGGACTAAGAGACCAACGGAATTATTTTTGCTACACCTGTGCTGACTGATCAGTAGATTGCAATCAAGCACCCTGCTGATAAATTGTACTGATGAGCAGAATATAGCTGAAATCAAAATATGATCCTGAAATTAGACAGTGATTGGTTTTTGCAATCACTCAAACCTTTCCAAAAAACTGTGGTTTCACAGTTTCACACTTTTTTTGTAAAGGATAAATCCTGACAAAAATACACTAATTAACACTCTTGTGGTGTTCAAATACCTGTTATCTTTTGTAATTTTATGAATCTGGCTGATGTGACAATTTAATTTACCCCAGGGAATTACTTCAACTGTTTGTCAACTGACAAACTAACTAACTTCCTAACTAACCAACCAACTAACACTCTGCCTTACACTTCTTCTGCACATACATAGTTTTAGTGTTACAGTAACTGAAGCTGATAATGAATCTCCCTTGTGTTGAAATCTGTGATAGCTGCAAATTCACCAAAGGCACATTTAAAGCAGCAGTTTGCTGGCATCCTGTTGGGATACTTAACCCTTGTGCTGCCTTCGGGTCACATGACCCAAAGGTTCATAACGAACCATCGTTGTGTTTACCCAATTTTACCCAATACAAAAAAAAAAAAAAAAAAATTCTTTTAACCATCGCAATGTGGGGGGTCTGAGACAGCCCAACGGTTAAAAGAAAATGATTCACTTTGTTTTGGTATGCGGTAAAGTTGTCGCAATACGACGGTGGGTCACAATGACTGATGGGTCAGAATGACCCGAAGATAACACAAGGGTTAACCACTGAAGTCACTGCACCAGACTAGCTGCAGGGCTTATATTTTAGCATGATTATTTATAAATACAGATGTTTGGAAAACCCTACTGTTAAGAGACAGACAGAAAGAGACAGAAAAAGAGACAGAAAAATAGACAGAAAGAGAGAGAAATAGAGAGAGAAAAAGAGAGAGAAATAGAGAGAGAAAAAGAGAGAGAAATAGAGAGAGAAAAAGAGAGAGAAAAAGAGAGAGAAATAGAGAGAAAGAGAGAGAAAAAGAGAGAGAAAGAGAGAGAAAAAGAGAGCGAAAGAGAGAGAAAAAGAGAGAGAGAGAAAGAGAAAAAGAGAAAGAAAGGATGGATGGTTGAAGAGAAAGAAGGCTCTTTTCTACTCACGGAAAGGGTTGGTGAGTCTCCTTACGGTGAGGGTGAAGCCACTGCCGGCGGTTTGGACACGGAAGAAGACCATGGCGACGTTCTGAGAGGAGCGCACAGCTCTCCTGGTCATGCTGGAGTCACAGTAGTCCACGTAGCGCTGCGACAGCGGCAGAGGGTGGTCCTGGGAGCTGGGAAACTTCTCCCCCTTCATAACCCAGCCGTCAAACACCTGTTGGGGTGCAAGGGTGAGGAGTAAGATTGCATTATTTGTGTGACCATGGCTGGATGGTTGTTGTTGCCATGGTAAAGGAGCTTGTGGCTCACGTTAATCCAGGAAGTGTTGTGTTTGTGATGTGTCTGTGGTGACGGTAATCCAGGAAGTGTTGTGTTTGTGATGTGTCTGTGGTGACGGTAATCCAGGAGGTGTTTTGTGTGGAATGGGTCTGTAGCAACAGTAATCCAGGGACGGATTTGAACTGCCCATTTAAGCAGTCTTCTCCTCAACTCCATTGTAAAACATTGATCCCCCAATCTAGACCCAGGAAGAAGATTGAATCTCCCTATTTTATACCTTATGACGACATTGTGCTAAGTATATTGTATTACTGGCAATTACCTAATAGTGCTAAGAACCAGCGATCTTAAACAGGAGGATGAGGGGGGGGATTACGGCTGACCTGCTACTTCGTGGGGACAAACTCTGCTTAGGCTAGGGCTTGAAGACACAACAAAGACCTGATGAAAACTGCTGTTATGGATCTTGAGTTATCTATGTGAAACGCCATTATTGCTGTTGGCAAGCAGGTTCTGCAAGCAGCGTTTTTATTAGATATTGTCTTCAGGATCCCTCTGACCTTAACCCTGGGTGGTGGAGCGTCGGCCTGGTAGGGAAGGCTATTTGGGACGGTTTGGGATTGAGGAGATGGAAGTCTGGTTACCTTGATGAAGTCTCCTCCCCTGCAGTCGATGTCCACGTTGTCGTACTCTACGCTAATGACCTCGTTTGGCTCAGCAATAAAGAAGGCTGCACAGCTAAACTGTGGCCGGTCAGCCGTGAAGGTGAATTGACCCTCTACCGACACCATGTCCAGACACCCTGAAGAGAGAGAAGGGGGGGGGGGGGGGAGAGAGAGAGAGATAGAAACAACTAGTAAATAAATAAAAGCACAGTAACAAGCCATTATAATAATTTTGCACTTGTTTCCAATTTTTTTTTATTAATGGTTGATGAAAGACAAAATTAACAGCATTGCGTCAAAAAGTCTGAACTTCAACATAATATATTGCCGCAAGAGTAGTCTATTACTTCAGAAAACAAGAGCGTGCAGTTACTCACGTAAAGATCTACGGTACATTAATTCCTCAGGTAATTCTCTTTTGAGGTCCGAATTGAGAAGTGAAAATAATCCTTCTGTTGAAATATCGTTGTCCTGTGTAAGAAAGAAAACCCCGTTAAATTGAAATCATAATAAAGTACATTCTAAAAGCAGCCCATGCTCAAAATCCGCTGTTCAGGCAAATTACACTGACTTTTATTAATGGAAAAGTTTTCCTAACCTTGACAAACCATTTTTCCTCCTAATGCGTTTCAAACGCAAAGCAATTGCAGCATAAACAATAATCGGAATCAAAAGACAGGAAAGTAAAGTGTCTCAGGAGGCTTACCTCGATGTACCTGGAGTCTCCCTTGAGGACTGACAGACACAACACCAAAAAGAACAGCTGCTCTCGGAAAGTGCCCTCCATAATTACGTTCAGTCTCTCTCTAAACTGACTGCACCTGAAGATGGAAAAGTCTGAACCCACGCTCCTAGACAACCTCCTTTTTATAGGACGCACTCGAGTCGTTTCTTTAAAACTGTTGTAAAGATCAATCGAAACAGCCACTACCGCATAGGTTCGACCCCCCAAATTGCGTGGTTGTGACGAGAGCAAGGGAGGTCTCCGAGCTAAACAGATTGACAACTGCGAAAGAGAGAGAGAGGGAGAGAGAGAGAGAGAGAGGGGGGGGGGGGAGAGAGAGAGACTTATGTCAATTGGTTTAAGGCAACGGCACCAATCTGTCTTCTTTAAATACGTTTTTACTAATTAAACAATAATACAGTACAGTATGCCATGGCAAATTATAGCCTACTATTTTTCCATAAAATGAGTTTTGTGTCTTTCAGTTACATTATGACTATATTGTCATATTGTAATTAGGCTATTTCGCTGTAATAAATTGTCCTCCAACAGCAACTGCAGCAATTGCAGCTGTTGTTAAGACACATATTTGACAAGATTCTCTGTTTCCTGTCTGATTTTATTGATATCGATTTGCCCTTTTTTATCGACTGCGCAATTTCCCCATTACTGTACAAGGTTAAAACTTGACGCAGGACAAGTAGAAACACATTTAAAAGTAAGGTCACTGAATCAAACGTGTTCAGTTAACTAACTCTAGGTTAGCTGGTACTGACCTGAACTACTTTGACCTCCACCACATAAACTGAATTCTAAACAATATGTAAATGAATGATTATATTTAAAAAATACAGTTTTCTCCCTCACAGATTGTTGAGCTCATCACCATTCTCCACCAATCAGGGTTCAGCAGTGCCTGGCGCGTGGGGATGCCTGAGGCTGTTTGAAAGGTCAGTCCCATCACACACTGGCGCTTTGTCAGGCCTCAAGCTCCGGTGCCCGTGGGTCTAGCCCAGGTTAGGTACACAGAATCAGCATCATGCACAGTAAAGTCACAGGCACTTCATGAACTGTACATGGCCCTGGCTGTACCCATGCCCACTTAGGCTATCCTTGTAACCATACACAATATTATCAACAGGGTTACAGTCCTCTTTATGGAAAACTAAAGATACACAAAAATAAAAAGCTTTTCAGACATTACAACGTGCAAGCTGCACCTTGGTCGAACACTAGTTTTCTCATGATGGAGTTTTTGTCCAGATTTCCTAGGCAGTGGCCTGTCGACGACATTGAACCACCATAGGAAACAGGGAACAACCACTTTGCATATTTTTTTTTTTGCTACACTTTGTGGGTGAGGTAAGCCTGGTTTGGTGTAAACACTGTCAGAGCAGGTTGGGATGACTTTAGTGAATTATGCTTTGGGCTCGTCTGTCACATGGAGGTGTGAGCGTGTGTGAGGTAGGAGACCTGACTGCGCAGGGGGGAACTTGAGGAGTACGCTCAGCCTCTTTGCTCTGAAGGGGGGTTAGAGTCATCCTTTATGCTTATTACTCGGGAGTCAGGTGGCTGAGCGGTTAGGGAATTGGGCTAGTAATCAGAAGGTTGCCAGTTCGATTCCCGGCTGTGCAAAATGACGTGTCCTTGGGCAAGGCACTTCACCCTACTTGCCTCGGGGGGAATGTCCCTGTACTTACTGTAAGTTACATTTAGTCATTTAGGAGACGCTCTTATCCAGAGCGACTTACAGTAAGTACAGGGACATTCCCCCCGAGGCACGTAGGGTCAAAAGTCAAATGTATCACTGTTTGTTCAGAACGAAGCACACACCACAACATTGTTTGCCGTGATATTTGTCCAGCTGCAATCTGAAGCTAAAACAGACACTCACAATGGATACCGTGTGTGTCGTTCTTGCATGTAAGGATGCCTGACAAAGGACTGAGTACAGACACATAGCAGAGGGAAAAGAGGGTCATGTATGATCGACTCACTGTGAACATGTCAGTGACACGTCTCTACCTATGACATGAGTCATAGGTAGAGACGTGTGAGTTAGGACTCTGAGCTCACTCACAACAACTTATAACACCCCCTCCCACACACCCCCACCCAACACCACCACCAGCCCTCAACCCACATGCCAAAAACGATGCCCCCCCCCCCCTAGCAGTTCCTGGGCCCTTAAGCTCTGCGGCCGTGGGTAAATCTTTCGATAGGTGTCTTGTCTGGTTTCGTGTTCCCCCTCCATTGTTGTAAAGCAGATCTCTGCGGTGCTGACGCACTTGGCATGTTGGAGGTTGTTGTCTTTGCATAAATCACTGGGATCCCAGAGGCTCCCTTACTGTTCTCTCGTAGCGAGAGCGCGCCAGCCACACGGCAGGATTTGGGTAGCTCGCTACACCGGGATATTCTGTGGTCCAAGTGTAAATGTCTTCCTTATGGGGCTTTGAAACAGAAAGAGCGTCGTGTCTTTTTAGGTTTGTCAGCGTGTGTACGGCTTTGGAAAAGGAGATTTCTCAACACATGCTGTCACGGGTTTACATCGCAATGTGTGCGCATTGGAGCGTGTGTGTGCATGACGCGTGTGTGTTTGTGCGTGTGTGTTGGTGGTTGCGTGCGTGCGTGTGTGCATGATGCGTGTGCAAATGTGCATCCGTGTGTCCATCCCTGTGTGTGTGTGTGTGTGTGTGTGTGTGTGTACTTTGCATTTTTTGAAAGCCTGCCAACTCTGTCAAAATGCAGGATGATTGAATTTAGTTCCATGTAAACACTGTTGTGTGGTTCTGGCCCGTAACAGTCCTTGGTGGCCTTTAATCAGGAAATGCCAAGTGGCCCCTGAGGGAAACCGACGGAACAAGTATACTGTTGTTGTTCACTGGCCATTTCCAGGACCATTATGTTGTTAGCATATGTGAGAGCTAATCACGGGCGATACTTGTGGCCGAGCACTAGGCCAGCCCCAATCGCTCATGAGGTTGTGCCTTCTCCTCAATCGTACCCTTTAATCGAAGAATCCGCCTGCTGTACGTAAACAATCCAGACAATTGGGCGAAAGCGTCAGGGAGATTGCGGATGGACAGGTGCGCTAGGGTGATACAGACATACAATGAGGTCCTGAATTGACTGCTGCGTTAACAGCCGTTAAGTAGACGCCGAGGTCAATGGCTCTCACCCATTTTGTCTTGTCTCTCTCAGGAGCCTAGCATGGTTATCAGTAAGGGGCCAGGAAGATATGGACTCACTTCGGTTCGCTTTTGCCAGATGGGAATATCCATCCACATGGATGTGTTTTGCAGGTAGGGGAAACTGCTTTTTTGTGTGTGTGGCCGTCATAACGGCGTGGCGGCGCTCCATCGCTGGCGTGATCATGCAGCAGCTGGTGGAGTGGTTGCATAGATGGTGTCCCCTCCCTTGAAGGCTTTCATCAAATCTCCAACAACCCGGGTTTTGATGTCGTGCAGGGAGAACCTTCGGAAACAATTGCTCAAGATTACACTCGAACTCGCCGTGCTCCCTGGCTCTCGTTGAAACCACATCTATCATTTTCATCAGCCAAGGAAAACGCAGCGGAGATCGAGAAAGACTTTGTATTCCAAAAACACAGCAGCCGCGACCCCTCAGCCGTCTCCCCTCCCCTCCTCCACCTGGCTGCGCTCAGTCCTCCTCGGCTTGGCCACGCCAGGAGCCTGCAGGTCTAATGCTGTTGTTTTTGGCCGTCGTATGTGGACAATCTCCGCGATTTGTCCTCTCGCTGAGGCAAAAGAGTTTCAACAAGTGCTGGGGGCAATAGCGTGCTCTGTCTGCGTGCGGCCAGCCACACGAGGCCCAGCTGCTATGTATCTTTAGCAGTGCTTTTCCACATAATAATAGCCCGGCAAATAAACTGGAAATGAACAAATCATAAATCATAAAAGTAAAGCTAGCCATCGTAGTAACGCAACAAGCTCACCAATATTATAAGCAGCAGCACATTTTAACATAGGCCTACATTTAGGAAACATCCTGTGGCTATACTGCAATTTCAATATCACCTAATCTGTTTCATCAAGACTATGGTATACCAATGCACTCAAAAATACCTCTTCTTAAGAAATACATTTTCATTAAATAATGAAAATGAGTCTTCAATGATATTCTGTACTTTTGTTCACAAACCATCAATCATGCAGTGGAAGATGTTGGTCATGCTAATGTAAAAAAAAAAAAAAAAGATTCTAGCAGAGCTATCAAACCATTTATTTCTATATCCGTCCATTTGAAATGAGTAGTATCATATAAGCTATGTTAGCCTACAAACATAACATTTATGTTAGCCTATATGATACTACCATAACATCTATGTTAGCCTTGCATACTGCAAGTCAGTCTCGGGTTTCTGGACAGGACCCAGCCTGCCTCACTTATCTTCCACCTCTAATACACACAGAACTCCATCACTCAAGGCCAGAAATGACAGATTAATTAACACTTGAAATATCCTCCCATCCCTTCACAGTCATTCAGTTGTTTACAGATACACTGTAATCTGACACATCACATTTACGATCACGCCGTAAAAGTTCACACCTTCTCCCTAATCTCTCCTCGGCACAGCTGACTCCATGGCGCGCCACGCTGATATGGAAGGCCGGGAGCGACGGTTGGCGACCAGGGTTCACGCTCTTGACGTGTTCTTCTGCGATCCTCGTTGTCCCCATTAAGATGCGCACATCAGCACCGATGTGTTGGATTCGATTTGTACATGGCCTCTCACACACGAGGCCACGGTATTGTATAAACAGGCTGCTTTTCTGAGCGACTGACATGCCGCTTATGTGTTAATGAATTAAATGGAGTGCGAAAACAGTAAGAGATTACCCGCAGAAAGGGGCCCTGGAATGACAACTGGGCATGTGTGTGTGTGTATTTGTGAGTGAGTGTTTGTGCGTGCATGTGTGAGCGTGTGGCAGTGGCGGTTCTAGACTAATTTTACTGGGGGGGCCAAGGGGGGGGGGAGGGGGCAGTGTTTAATCAGAGGGGCACATTAAAAAAACGGAAACAAATGATATTTAAACATTAAATACTTTAATTTAGCTTTACATTAAAATCATACAAACGGCTCTGGCTCTCCCTCTTCCAGCTCCTCAGCTCTCTCAATACCTTGATATGTTTCTCTCACGTTTTTATTTACTGGGGCAAAAAAGGCTGCAATGTCCCGTCCTCGTTTCATGATGACTACTAGAAGAAGAAAAGCAAAGTGTAAAAAAAATATTCAGTCAGCTCAGGGGGGCCACAGGGGGCGCCAGGGACATTTCTACAGGGGCACTGGCCCCTGTAGGCCCCCATGTAGAACCACCCCTGGCGTGTGGCCAAGTGTGTGTGTTCTGTGTGCGTATGTTTAAAAAAGAATATCCATGGGAATGTATTGCATACTGTACGGTATGTAGAGTTGTACTTTTTCAAGACGTTTTTTCTCTGAATGTTGAGTCTCTGCCTCTCAATTCACCTTCCCAGCTCGACTCCAACCTCTCTCTCTCTTCTGAGTGACACGTCCAGTAATTGGCCATAACTGTGCTGGGAAAAGAACCTGAGGTTTTGTTCAGCCTGGTCCAACAGAATGTGCTGAGAATGGCTGGCATTTCACTGTTACAGACTTCAAATTCATTCAGGAGAAACCAAACTCACAAACACAGATAGTTCACTTGCTTCTGATCTCTATTTAGACACAGATACCACACACACGCACGCGCACACACACATCCTTTGAAGAAAACAGAAAATAGAAACTCTTATGGCTCATCTGTCAGGATTCATCCGAGTATGATGTCACAGTTGACGTTTCGTATTAGAACCCATTCCCGTTTTCATTAGCACTGGAGGCCATTTTTACTGCAGAGTGACGGCTAATTGTGGGAGCATGAAGCTGGGCTGACGTTACCAAGATAAACAGCCTCAGGCCCCGGGAGAAAAACACAGCGAGGTTGGCACCAGACACACACTCCAGCCGGGTCTGCAACATCCTCCCTACCCACCCCCACCTCCACACACACACACACACACACACACACACACACACACTCACACACACAGGTAGACAGCCTCCAACTCCCCTCCACCCTCCCACATTAAAGATTGTAGACATTCGTCAAATTGTCTCATGACAGGTCAGATTGATTTGATTTCATCACTCTGTACCCTTCCCAGGAGTACAGCTCACTTTTTACCCTTGCCAGGCAGATTTGTTTTCAGGCCTTTCCCTCAGACGTCCACAAGTGTGTGTGTGTGACATTGTGTGTGTGTGACATTGTGTGTGTGTGTGGATGTGTGTGTACATGAGCGTTTGTGTGTGTATCTTACATTCTCTCTGTTCAGCTCAAGGTCACACCAAGTTCAATTACAAATGTTCAATACAAATGTTTGTCCTGTTTTTCTTTTCTTTTTAATTGCATCTATTCATTTGGAAAAGCTGCAATGAATACAAAGTTGCATTTCCAATGTATCGTCAGATAAGATGGGTAAGACTGGGTGGTTAGTGGATAGAGATGTAGTCCTTCCTCTAGATCCATAACTTAAGGGCTATAGATAATGAAACCCAGCTGGAATAAAGTACTATCACCACACGTTATCAGTAATGGCATGCCAAGAACCGCGCTTATCGGATATAGCCTTTAGACCATAAAACTATCACAAAATCCTTCCAATGAGATCTTCTGTATCGCTTTGCAAAATAGTGAAGGTGCGTTTCCAATTTTGCACGGCCACCACCGCGGAAATGCTGAAAGGCAAGGACAGGATATTATCCAGCACCCCCCACACCGTAGAGCACTGGTCCACAAGCGTCCTACGCACATACTACGTCAGCCACACGACATTGCTTGCGTCTCTTCTACCTAAACACTGCTATTCTGGGCCATCTTGGTCGAGGTATCAGCTCAGATCTCCCAGTCTTTCCTGAAAACTCCTCCAAGCCTGGAAACTCCGGGAGTCAGGTGGCTGAGCGGTGAGGGAGTCGGGCTAGTAATCCGAAGGTTGCCAGTTCGATTCCCGGTCATGCCAACTGACGTTGTGTCCTTGGGCAAGGCACTTCACCCTACTTGCCTCGGGGGAATGTCCCTGTACTTACTGTAAGTCACTCTGGATAAGAGCGTCTGCTAAATGACTAAATGTAAATGTAATGTAAATGTGAAACTCACGTATCCCCCCACTCAGTATCTTCCTCCTCTCCCTGGAGCCCCTCTCTCCTCCCTACACCCCCCTCATTCCCTCAACACCCCCCCCCCCCCCACGCCTCTCCACTTGGGGCAAGGGATCCATGACCAGGATATGGCCATTTCCCTGAATGTACACTCATGCACATACATACACAGAAATAATCATCATTTTGGTGTGTGATTTAATTGCAGGGTGCTGTGGCATTGCGAATCCATTTGTGTGAAAAGCACTGTGCTGAATTCTGATTTAGGGAAACAATGGTTTTTCTGGGACATGCGTAACATACTGCAAAGTACTGCAGTGGGAACATAAAAGAACAGAGATGAAATCCAATTTTGTGGTGATGAGACAGCGGTATGACACGTTCACACTTTTTGTTATTATTCAGTTTGTATGTTTGTGATAGAGGATGCATCAGGATCACAAATGCGATTTTCAAATCACTACAATGTTATTTTGGCTTTTAAAGATAAAGACCCCTAACCTATCATGCAGCGCAAATGCCAATTAAAGGAGGTGAGGTTCATTAAATTTTACGACTCCTGTGCCTCCAGGACATACGTCATAAATCAGTAATCACTTGTCTTGGTGTGTGTGTGTGCTTGTGTGCTTGTGTGCGTGTGTGTCTATATACTGCACTCACATTTTCATTACCGTTTCCTGTTAAATGAGTCAACGCATTAAACACACATTTCCAGCCAATTAGATTTCGCTACCTGCGTCTTTCTGATTTCCCACTACCAAAGTGACTGGCAACAACTTCCGTCTCGTCGTTGTTTACCAGTCCTCCTTGTCATATCCACAACGGACTGTAGGCATCTCTTAATTAGGAAAGTCACGCATAGTTGTATAGGCTTTTACAAGTACCTCCGGGGTTGAGAAGGAGATTGTCTCTTTTAATATGATTTCCACATAAAGTCTGGGTACTGGGGATTTTAATGAATTACACTTATTCGAGTAAATCAACTTCTGAAGTCACTCTGAATATTCAAAAGTTGAATTGTCCTTCTGCTTCAAGATGCACAATTAAATTAAGAGACCATGGGCACGTGAGCAGCTTTGAAATGTATGGCTTTATGGGTTTCTAATTTAAAAAATTATAGTCGTACATGATTTACTAATGTTGTCGGCGATGTCGGTGCTGAGTGAACGTACCGCGGGTAATCTCAACTCCTGTACTCTGCATGCCCCCTGCTGGCCTTTTTGTTATGACATTTGGTGTTTTTCTGCAAAACAAAGGCATTGCATTTGTATGTAATAGTGTGTTGATTATAAGAACGTTTTATTTGCATACACGTATATTTGGTAGTTGCTCTAAAATGATTTAAAGAGTCTTGAAAGCTATTGGAAAAGAAGAGTGCCTTGAAATTCTCATGTTGTATCTCATCATATGTACTTGAGTTGTACACATTTACTTTAATTTTGTATTCATTTTTCTACTTTGTCTTTCCGGAAAAACATTTTGTTTTGTTATTTGAAGATAGATGAGTAATAAAAAAAATGGACTTCCTTTGTGGTTGCACTTTGCACAGTGAAAGAAGAAGAAAAGCGGATATGACGTTAAGAAAATGGCACTCGCGATCACGGTGGACTGTAAACATATCTACTGTACCCATTTTAACTGTCTTTATTATCCACAACATGTGCTCGCATGTGTCCAGAATGCTGGGTGGTTATAAGATGTTTATTTTCAACTTGCAGGTTGATTATTGTGGAGGAGGGAGCAGAGAAACGGCGTCCAGTCGAGAAATACTAGGCAATCGGTAAGGCTGCGGTTTAGTGGCGGTGGTGCCCGATTGAGTTAGTGGATATTGAAACATCATTAGTTTGCTAACTAGTAGGCTAGATGTTTCAGTTTTGGTAAAACCCTTTTTTTTTATAGATCTCTATAACTTATGGGAGGACTAGTGGAGGGGATATGTAAATGTATTAGGTTAATAGCTAGCGGAGGCTTCTACAAATCGTGTTAGCTACGTAGCTATCATTCCAGGACCACAGTAGCTTTTTTGTAATCCGTTTATTTGATCATTATTTACTCAGCAAGAATTATGGACAACAATGGAGAGGAGAGCTCGGAGGAGGACGTGGCTGAGCTTCGCGTGAAGGTGGAGTCGTTGAAGCAAGATTTGGAAACCTGCAGAACCGAGCTGGTCAAGTTACAGAAACAACTGACGAACTCGGAACGACTGCAGAAGAACACAGAAAGCTACAACGAAGACCTGAGGAAACAGGTATAAATGTTGAATGGCATGTTGGCATATATATCATTTCATTGAGTTTGTCAAATCCAACTCTGATTCCGTCTTTCCGTTTGCCAGGTTGACAAATTGAGCGCCGAGATTCATGAACGAAAAAGGAAGGAAAAAGGCAAAACCGATGCAGAGACTCAAACCGACGAACAGACATGGACGGAAACTGGTATGTACATTTACATTTAGTCATTTAGCAGACGCTCTTATCCAGAGCGACTTACAGTAAGTACAGGGACATTCCCCCGAGGCAAGTAGGGTGAAGTGCCTTGACCAAGGACACAACGTCAGTTGGCATGACTGGGAATCGAACTGGCAACCTTCGGATTACTAGCCCAATTCCCTCACCGCTCAGCCACCTGACTCCCTATGTAGTCTCTGGTGCTGCAGGCCTTGTGCTCCCGCTAGTCTACCATACCCAAGTATCTCTCTATGCTCCCCCCCCCCCCCCCCCACACACACACACTTCCACAGAGCAAACACCTGTTAATCCCGAATTTGTGCTTTTCAGACTACTACAACTACTACTATGGAGGTTATCAAAACACTGAAGGGGCAGAAACCCAGGAGAATGTTGTGACTGAAACACAGGAAGCTGCTGAATTTACTGTCGCAGTAAAGACTGAAGTTGAAACCTCCACTGAGACTATCGTAGAAGTGCCCGTACAACATGAGGGGGGCGACCAAGCGGCTAAACCGGAGGTGTGTTTTATTAACCAGCAGTAACATCCCCACTTTCATGTTGTTTTGGCAGTGAAGACAGATTTTCATAGAAATAATACTGAACGTTTTTCAAAATAAAAGCGTGTGCTCACTGTCACCAGGAGGCGGATGGAGGCTCCATAGCCGACATGCTGAGGGCCACGGCGGAGCAGGCCATGACCCAGACAGGCTTCATCTTCGACGAGACCACGGGGATGTATTACGACCACAGCACAGGCTTCTACTACGACTCGGTCAGAGCCCCCCCCCCTATCTTTCCTCACAGCCTGATACTGAAACTGTAAATAAAGAAATTAAAGATCAGTTCTGAAGTCTTGGGTGAATGCATTTGTGATTTGTTCCCCCTTTTCCCACCTCTCTCTCTCTCCCCTAGGTCAGCCAGTTGTACTATGACAACAACACCGGTATGTATTACTACTACGACGCAGAGAGCGGCCGCTATCAGTTCCATTCCAGGATTGAAGTGTCAGCCGCGCAGGCTACGGAGGAGGGCGCTGAGGGCCCCAAGGCCTCACTGAAGAAAGGAAAGAAGTGGAAGACGGCGGGAGAGAAGTCTTTCCGCAAGGACGACAAGGTAGGGGACCTCACGAGCCAGAGAATACAGCAGCACATAACGACAGCTCCGAACATAGCCAGCTGTGCTTGTACATGTCCCGATGTGAAGGGTAGGTAAGTGATGCATTTTTGACGTCGTATTCGTTTAACGGACGCTTTCGTCTGAGGCTGCATGCGAATAGATATGTAGCCCTTTTTTGTTTTTGTTTTGTATGTTGATGTTGTCGTGCTTGTTGGTGGACACGAGGCTTTTGAGGCATCGCCCCTTTTCGCAGGCTCAAAACGGGGTCTCAGTTTTCAAACGTTTCAAACGGTGACAGTTTATAGTCGAGATGTAGCCTGGGTTATGTGTAGTTGACTGAACCTGATGTTCCTCTGACCTAGGTACAAGAGGTGGTTAACTCATTGGCAAACATGAAGATTTCCTCTAACTGGAACAGTTCTTCCCACAGAGGTACACTTATACACCTTTCAAATTCATAAAGTAGTCAATGATACTACTTGTTTTTTACATATTTGAAAGGATAGTGTGATTGGGGTTCATTGGGAGATGGAGAGGAGAAGGTTATAGTTAGTCTTCATGGAGTCACAGGGTCAGTGTAGTGGGTAAGAACTACTTCAACAATAGGCAGAACTGAAGGACCTCAATTCTGGACCAGGCGTTTCCTCTGAACTGACATTCAAGCCCCACCCTGCCACGCCTTTGAAAACTGAGACCTTAAAAAAAACATATTTAAAATAAACACGCGGAGATGCCTCATAGTCCGAGCCTTCCCTCGTGTCCTGCCGTCTGACGCTTCCGGAGACGTTGAACTTCCTGTTGACTGTCTGGCGACAGGGCCTCCGAGGCGAGGACGCCAGGGCGGAGGACGAGGACGTGGAGTGGGTGGAGCGACGGGCGGCCCAGAGGGGCGCGGCGCCGCACAAGCTGAAGCGACGGTCTCCCGGCTCGGACCCCCCCTCGCGGCGAAGCGCCTCCTCCAAGTCCCGACGGGACGGGAGCTGCGATCGCTCGGCCAAGAGGAAGAAGCAGACGAACGGCTCGCGCTCGGACGACGCGGCGAGCTCGAAGAAGAAGAAGAAGAAGGCCAAGTCGGAGAAGCACAGCAAGAGCAAGAAGAAGAAGAAGTCGAAGAAGTTGAAGAAGAAGAAGGAACGGAGGGAGGACTCCAGCGGGAGCAGCGAGCCGGAAGAGGGCGAGATCACCGAGTCGGAAGGGGAATGGAAGTCCACCCCCTCCTTCTCGTCGTCTTCCTCGTCCTCGACGCCGTCTCCCTCCAGAACGAGCCCAGAGTCGGACGTTGAGAGCCCTGAAGGTGAGAGAGCGAGGATGGAGAACTTCACACCCTTCTACCTTTCTGGTTACGCCTGGGCTTCGCTAACTGAGGAATTCTTCCCAGAATGCGTGGCTTTTCATACGGCAGGCAGCTCTCAATGATGCCTGTGTCTCTAGATATCAGCTGGGTCTGGATCTGGGCCTGACCATAGGCTAGCTGTATGCACATGCTGGGTTTTTACAGAGCACTGTGTATATAAATGTATTATGTATTGTTGGGGGGTCAGATGGCTGAGCGGTTAGGGAGTCGGGCAATTAATCAGAAGGTTGTTGGTTCGATTCCTGGCCGTGCAAAATGACGTTGTGTCCTTGGGCAAGGCACTTCACCCTACTTGCCTCGGGGGAATGTCCCTGTACTTACTGTAAGTCGCTCTGGATAAGAGCGTCTGCTAAAAGACTAAATGTAAATGTAATGTACAAATCTTGATTTGTCTGTCCCCCCCAGTTGTGGAGGAGGTGTGGCCTCCTTGCGTGAGGGTCACAGTGGTCCGTTCTCCCGTGTTGCAGACGGGGACTCTGTTCATCATCACGGCTGACTCTCCAGCCACCATCGGCAGGTCAGTGGCACCGTCTCCCTCCTCAAGCCTACACCAAAGACCCTCTCACCTTCCTCGGCTGAGCGCAGGAGCCAGGCTGGCCAGCAATGTGCTAGTTTAGTCGAGTGTGTGTTCAGTTCTGCTCTTCTGACACCAGGGGGAGTGTGCTTGGCAATTTGGAACGAGTTCCCAGAGGCAGCAGCTAAATCTGTCAAATATGACATGGAGCTATAAACTTTTTGTCTTGGCAGGGAGAAGGATGTGGACCACGCTATTAGAATACCTGAAATAGGAGTCAGCAAGGTATTCTCTCCTACACTCCTGGTCAGAGGAATTCATGATTAACGAACGTAGTCGATAAGCAGTCTTGAGAAATCTGTTTCTGATTTTTAGTTTTTTTTTAATGCAATTTTAATCACGAACAGCACTGTGCTCTTGCCCTCCCAGTTCCATGCTGAGGTGTACTTTGACCGGGACCAGCAGTGCTACATGCTGGTGGACCAGGGAAGCCAGAACGGAACAGTCCTCAACGGCAACCGAATCCTACAGGTCAGACCCTCGGAAGGACATGTGGGATCACCGTAGCATCTTCATACACGGGCTTCTACTAAATCCAGTTCCTACGTGAGACTTTGAAGAAAGACAGAAGTTGAAAAAAAACATCCTCACTTACTGACACTTGGTATTTTTCTTAACCTTAACAATAACAGAATGGTATTTGGTAAGAATTGGAAGAATGTTCAATGGTAATAAAACGAAATGGTGCGAGTTTGGTTGACTTAACAACAACAAAAGAAAACGCTGTCTCACTGCAGCCCAAGACCAAGTGTGAGCCGTGCGCCCTGACCCACGGCGACGAGGTGAAGATGGGCGACACGGTGCTATCCTTCCACATCCACTCGGGGACGGACACGTGCGACGGCTGCGAGCCCGGCCAGGTGATGGCTCACCTGAGCAAGCACCCCAGAGAGGACGCCTCCGCCGCCGCAGGTGAAACTCCGACTCAGGAAACGGGCGTGTCCTTCTCCTCCTCGCCGTGTCCTCTGTGGTCCCGCTGTGATGTGCGCTGAGCTGAGGAGCAGGATGATCGTCTCCCCTGTGCTCTGCCCCCCCTCCCCCCCCCCTCCCCCTCCAGGCCCCGCACAGACCAAAGAAGACAAGGAGATGCTGAGGCAGAAAGAGCTCAAGCAGATGAAGGTCAAATACGGCCTGAAAGTGAGTGTCTCCCGTGGCCCTCCATGCACATGGGAGGGGGGCACCCTCGGTCCTCTACGAGGTGCAGTACTGCGCAAGACTCGTGGGCGCAAATAACAGCCCAGAATGTTTTTTTTTGTTTGTTTTTTTGCAGTGTACTCTACGTTTAGCATGTTTCGTAGCGTGTTTTAGAGGGGGCGAGGGTAGAGGTCATCTTGTGTGTGTTTTGGTCTCTTGGGTGCGCCAGAGTGCTGAGTTCGAAGAGGTCAAGGCTCTGAAGAACCCCAGGTACAAGGACCGCGCCGAGTCGCGACGGCAGACTGTGGGCAGTGACGGGGTCTTCCTACGGGACGACGCCCCCGCGTCAGTGCACGTGTACGTATACCAGGGAATTAAGGACACTTGAAGTTATTATTACACTACATTTACTAAATGACACAAGGACATTGGCCGGGTTTCCCAGATTCGTTAAGAAGCTCTTAACGCTAAGAGCTTCTTAAGAGCGTTCTAAGAACGCTAAGAGCTTCTTAACGAATCTGGGAAACCCGGCCATTGTCAGTTAAGGATATGTAAGAGCTGTATTCGTTTAAGTTGGACTCTGGGCGCGATGGTTTAACTTCAGGGATGATGACCCACGGAGGTTGGCCTGAACGTCTTGTCTTGTGCCGTGTCTCGCAGGGAGATCGGTGAGGTCAACAAAGGACGGAAGATGCTGGAAAAGATGGGCTGGAAGAAGGGCGAGGGTCTGGGAAAAGACGGCGCTGGAATGAAAGACCCTGTAAGGATCCGCAGGGGTTCATCTCTGCTTCTCTGTGCTCGGTCGTCTTATGTTGGACAAAGATATACAGTACCAGTCAAAAGTTTGGACACATTGTCCCATTGAAAATGTGTCCAAACGTTTGACTGGTACTGTACCTTTTATCTTGTTAAAAGCATGTACCTTTTGAGTTGAATAAACAAAAACAGTGAATTGAAGTGATAAAGCAAGTGTAGCTGAATTAAATTCCGTTGTTTTGGCTGAGGGTTTTTTTCCGGTATCTTCTCTCCTCACAGATCCAGCTGAAGATCAGGAAGTCTCAGTCCGGTTTGGGAGCCAGTGCTGCTCTGTCCGTGGAAGATGCCTCCCTGACCCGAACCAAGACCCAGAGGAACTGGGAAAAGGCCCGGGAGAGATTCGCAGACACCTGCCAAGCTTCCCCCCAGGTCCTAAAGACAGACATCTCCAAGTCGGCCAAACCCTGGATCAAAGTGGAGGAGTTGGAGTGACCTGGGAGGTCATGAACACTTTTCTTACCTGTCGCAGCCTGTGTGACACTGCCTCAGAGCAGCCTCTCCTGGTGGGGCAGGGCTAGTGCCTCTAGATGGGTTGGATGCAGACACACGTCTAAAGATACATCGTTTTTGTACATTTAAGGATTAACCGGTTGATTGCGAGTTATAGACGGCTGTGTGGTCTTTAATCTCAACGTTTAATGCAAACTGTGAAATCAATGCAGAGTCTACAGTCATGCCTAATAAATGTTCTTTTCCATTTTGTTTTTTCCATGTACTTAAAAAAAAAGAGCTTTCAATCGTGAAATGAAGTGTTGCCATACTAGGCTGTTCATAATTGGTGTGTGGTTTAATTGAAGACATCAACTGAATCTACAACTATGGGACGTTTTAAATGGGTATTTGAGCCTGTCACTAAATGAAACTGATGAGCAGAAAATAGTTTTTACACTAAAATATTGATACCATATCAGTTAATGATATCATAAACTGACGTGATATGCTGTAGTCTAATTCTGGAAGAATGTGGGCGGTTCTCACGTGGATTTTGCAATGCTTATGTGTGTGTCGGCACTAGGACTACACGGAACTTCGGTGCTTGACTTTTGGAGCCAAAGAAGTTGCAATTAAACTGACATCAAAGTCTTGCAAATGCAGAAAGTCCCACCGCTGTCCCCATCTCGATGGATAAAGTAAGTGAAAAACACAGACTTTAAAGTCAGCTGTTAATTGCGCTTTTTTAAAGACAATTAGACCTTTTTAAGAAATGAGTTGGACTTCGGCTGAAGAAAGTGGTTTTACCAACGGACCGCAGAAGGTAACCGAATTGCAACTATTAATAGATGTAGGCCTATGTACACTGACAACCTGCGCTTTATTGTTGTCTGAAATTAACAAGGCTACGTGTAGCCTACCGGTCGACAGGCAATGTTATATATTATTTTTGTCAATAGCACTGTTTGGAATGTTAAGTGCACTTTTTGAGACTACTTTAGCGTAACCTTCTCGTGCTTGAAATGTAGGCTACATAACTTCCCTTGTTGATACATATCTTGAATACAGGTTACATTTTTACATTTCCAAGTATGAAACACTGTGCCAAGAAAGGGTAAGTTAATATGATATTTTTGTATACATAGAACATTTAATATTTGTTTTTCTGAGTTGATAAACTTCTAAAATTCACGGTGAATGAGGCGCTTGAAGTTCATTTCGCCACCAGGGTGCGGCCTTCTGTGTATAGCTTGAACGTGAAAGGGGACAAAACCAAAAACCTTTAGCATATGACACGTTTAAATTGCCTAAATGCGCGTGGAAAATGAATAGACTAATTGAACATAAAATAATTTGGTTAACTCTGTACCTTTACATCAATCGAAATGTGAGTTATTTTTAGCCTTCTTACGATTCTGGTAAGACCTACTGTCAGAAGACAAATAGTTTGTAAAATCACAATCAATGAGCTTGACAACGAGTAACATGTTCGAACAGTTTAAATCAGTAGCCTAGTCTACGACACTTTAAATTATAGGCCTATCGCCTAGGACTGTAAACGCCAGGCATACATTTATAGTGCTGTAACTTATATTTCTGTATAAGGCTAACGCATTCTGGTATGACGAAAATGATCATGAGGAATAGGCCTGTTTTATACAAGAGGTCCATGATAGGCCTACAGGGTCTTATCATTTGATTTATGATTTCATTGAAACATTCATGAAAATAAATAGCCTCAGTAAATGTCTGCAATCACTTTAGGCTAATCCTCATGAGTTGAATGCGAGTCAAGATTGGGGGATGGACAGTTGCCGTAACACGGGTAAAATATTCAATGATGTAAATGAGCAGAGCGCGAGATGATACCCGACCAATGATCCGCGTAGCTTTCCTACCAGAGGAAGGTAGTCTATAGATGACCGATTTAGGATTTTTACACCGATTTATTTTCATTGGGCCTCTGAGGAGGAAGATGAGAGGAACGATTGCATTCCGATTAGAAAGACCGATGGATTTGGATGTTGATGTCATGTTAAAGATGGGCAATATGATATGAGCTAGGCAACGAGGTCTTGGTTATGGTCGCCTGTGTCTACCTTCAGCCTGTGGCTTTCATATCCCACTCATTGATCTGAATAGCTACTGGCTCCACAAGCGGAGATTCGTGAATAATCGCCAAGCAGAGATCCTTTTCACCGAGCCCATGTATTGTCCGTGGCTGTTTACAACTACGATTCTGAAGAATTAAATGAGTATTCTCCGGTTTTACCCTTGATGTTCCCAAACGAACAGCGGGTTAGAGGTGGGAGCGAGACGCGGAGCAATAGCGAGACACGGCTGATGCTCGGAGTCGGAGACAACAGCGGCCGTGGTTCGGGCAGCTGTGGAAGAGGAGGAGGCGGTGGTACCCACATCGCGGCAAAGAGAGCGGTGTTTATTGTCTGGGTTCTAGCTCTGCGCAGCGAGCGAGAGGCGCGTCGTTGAGGCATGGGCTGCGCTCCCAGTATCCACGTCTCTCAGAGCGGGGTGATATACTGCCGAGACTCCGACGAGTCCAATTCCCCACACCAGACCACCACCATCTCGCAGGGCACAGCAGCAACTCTACACGGACTCTTCATCAAGACCGATGCAGCTGACACCATTCCCTCGGTAATCACCTACCAAAATAGGCTTTCACGGACAAATTCCCACCGGGATCGAAGGGAGAACAGCGGTGGACACTTCTGCATTGAGGCCGAAACTCAGACCAACCACACCAGCGTCAAGGTAGAACATAGTGTAGGCTAGCATTGGCAAGATCTTGGCCATTGAACATCAGAAAGAAAAAAAAATACGTAGGCCTAGGACGACTTATTTGTTATAGCATACCGATTAAATAATCAAACTATCTTGATTTTGATCAGGTTCAGATTTCAGATTTGTTCAGACCCATAACGCGATAGCCTAAATTGAAGCCAAGTCACGTGGACCAAAATTGACGTTATTAAACACCATGACAGGCAAGAAAAGATTTGTGTTCATGTCTCAGCATGTTCAGGAGTAGGCTACCCTTTTGA
Organism: Osmerus eperlanus; assembly: GCF_963692335.1. NCBI lineage: Eukaryota > Metazoa > Chordata > Actinopteri > Osmeriformes > Osmeridae > Osmerus > Osmerus eperlanus. Next base: position 2,760,371 of record NC_085035.1, read on the forward strand.
GAGATGCTGCCATACGTGAAAAATGCAGTGTTTATACACCATCCATCTCCTGGAGGTGTGGATTGAAACTCGACCATAGCCTGGCTCGAGCCTGTTATCTCCATTAACCCTTGTGTTATCTTCGGGTCGTTCTGACCCATCAGTCATTGTGACCCACCGTCGTATTGCGACAACTTTACCGCATACAAAAACAAAGTGAAGCATTTTCTTTTAACCGTTGGGCTGTCTCAGACCCCCCACATTGCGAAGGTTAAAAGAAAATTATTTTTATTTGTTTTTGTATTGGGTAAAATTGGGTAAACACAACGATGGTTCGTTATGAACCTTTGGGTCATGTGACCCGAAGGCAGCACGAGGGTTAAGACAGTTGGCCAGTAATCAAGCTAGGTTAGCTGCTTCTGAGGGGAATAGAGAGGCAGTGGTTTGAGGTCTGAATGGCAGATTGATCTCTCAGAAGTCTGGTGCTCCCACAATGTCCTCGAAGACCACTGTGTTGGATGGGAATACCACGGGGTCTCAGGAAACCATAGTTTAGGCTGCCTATTTAGCACCCATGTCTATGCTAGAGTGTACTTACAGGAACAGGGGTCTAGTGATAATGAAGCGACCTGTGGAATGGGGTGACTTGTCATTTGATTGATGTGGTTTAGTAAATACAGAACGTTCAAACATTCAATACCAATGGCACCATACCATATGTACACCTACTTAAAATTAAACTGTGATAATAGTATGATTCAGCCTCATACCACTTGCCTCTTCTTGCCAAGTTCACTGGACACCACAACTTCCAGCACTAAATTCATTGGTTCATTGGATTGAACACAAAATGTGTGTGAAGAGGTATCCTTGAAATCTTTTCCTTATGAGACATAATGCAATATGTCAGCGAACTGTCTTTATTGGCCTAATTACTTAATAGGCTTTTATAGATTTGTATCATGAGTTGAAGGGGGCCCTAACAGTGTTCCCAGAGTTGGGACTAGTGTGGAGCAGGGGTGTTGTGATGAATAGAGCTGGTCTTCCAGTCACTTGCTTTCCATGTCCATCCCTGAGAGAAGTTATGAATGATGCTATTGAGTGTAAACACATCATATCATACTGTATCATAGCCATGGTGATGCTAAGATGTATGTGTGTGTGTGTGTGTGTGAGAGAGTGTGTGTATATGTTCTAACAGCCCGTGTTTACCCCTCTGGATAGAGCAGAGCTGGGGAGTCAGTAGTCACATGTTAGTGGTCTGATGATAATGGTGGACAGTACAGACACTCCTTGAGGGTCTTTATATCTCTATCGCTCTCTTTCTCTCTCTTCCTCTCTCAGACTCTCCCTTTTTCTTTTTCTTCCTCTCTCTCTCCCTCCTTCTCTCTCTTTCCCACCCACCCTCCCTCTCTCTTTCTCTCTCCCCCTCTCTCTCTGTGTCTCTTTCTCTCACCCCTTCCTTTCTCTCTCCCTCTCTTGGTCTATGTATGTCTGGGACCACGTGTACTACCGATATTGACCCATCTTTTTAAAGAGCTCTTAGAAATACAGGAAGATCCCTTGTTATTCAAACATACCGTTTTCGGTATGTCTTCGCGATTATATCTAAACAAGTCACCTTGAAGTGTCACCATCAAAGTGTTGTTATTTTCCACATTGGTGTCCAGGTTCGAAATATCTAGCATACCGGTCCACCACAGCTAAAAGAAATCAACAGGTAGGTTGGTAGATAGAGTGAGAGGGGTGGGGGTGGGATGGATAGATAGATAGAGAGAGAGAGGGGGTGGATGGATGGATGGATAGAGAGAGAGAGAGAGAGGGAGAGAGAGAGAGAGAGAGAGAGAGAGAGAGAGAGAGCGGCTGCGAGAGAGAGAGAGAGAGAGAAAGGGGGGGTGGATGGATGGATAGGGATAGAGAGAGAGAGAGGGGGTAGATGGATGGATAGAGAGAGAGAGAGAGAGAGAGAGGGGGGGGGTGGATGGATGGATGGATAGAGAGAGAGAGAGAGAGAGAGAGAGAGAGGGAGAGGGGGGTGGATGGATGGATATAGAGAGAGAGAGGGGTGGATGGATAGAGAGAGAGAGGGGGGGTGGATGGATGGATAGAGAGAGAGAGAGAGAGGGGTGGATGGATGGATAGAGAGAGAGAGAGAGGGGGTGGATGGATGGATAGAGAGAGAGAGACAGAGGGTGGATGGATGGATGGATAGAGAGAGAGAGAGAGAGAGAGAGAGAGAGAGAGAGGGGGGGGTGGATGGATGGATGGATGGATAGAGAGAGAGAGAGAGCGGCTGCGAGAGAGAGAGAGAGAGAGAGAGGAACAAAACCCTTGAAGCAGGTTACGTTCAGGTCACGGTAATAAAACAGTTAAATCACACGCACACACACACACGCACACACACAAACCCACCCTGTCCGCAAATGCCCTATCAGTCTTTGAGCAGTGGTGTTTTTGTTGTGTGAGGGCCTGTCAGGGTCGATGCTGATCCTTGTACAAACATCCTCAGTGGTATCTGTGTTAGCATCTCCTGGAAGTGCCTCCTGCATGCTAAGTCTGCGGCGCTGGTTCAGGTGGTTGCCCCAAGATTGTTTGTCGTTGAGAGCCTTACCGTTGTGATTGTACAACCAGATTCCAGGCATGGATGTACAGTTGCTATCAGTCTCATAGATCTGTGTCAAATGTACTCCCTACCATTATCTAATCAGTCCCCACTGAGATAAACAGCGCTAAGAGGACTGTGACAGCTGTCCACAGTGGGATTGCTTTATACTCACTGCTGACTATAGTCCTGGTCATGTGTTTAATAGGATACGGTAAAGTCTGCTAGGGTGAATTAACATATTAGTGTGCCGACAAGGTTTAATAAGTAATAATGAGATAATTTCCCATGACAGAATGCATGTTAACCATGCTTAAATTGCAAAGAAGACCAATGCTATGTTTAGATTGAAAGTTAGTGTGTGTTTTTGAGTGGGTGTGTGTGTGTGTCTTGGCAGGAACCCACTTCCATGACATTGTTTTTCTAATAAGCTTTAATAATGTATCCATTCCCATGGTCTTTTTATGTTTTTCTACAAGTACTGTCAGAGGAGTGTTCTGTAGGTCTTTTATAGATTAATCTCAGATCTCCTTGAGCTAGTCGCCATTAAATTCATTATCATAACTTGATCATAATTCAAGTGGTGTTAAATCAACTCCTTTTTCAGACTTAAGGGAACCAGTTAACTACTGTAGCACCCTGGCAGAAACATCTGAATCTCTCTCTCTCTACCTCTCTCTCTCTACGTTTCGGACAACCACCAGTGGCCTACTGTAGTCAGTCAGACCTGTCAATCACTAGTGGCCTACTGCAGTGGTCTTCAAATTGTCCTATATGTTTTAGATGTCTCCCTGCTCAACCAGGGTTGAAAACCATTGGCCTACTGTATCTGTGAGACCTGTCAATCACCAGAGGATTTGACACAGGAAGGTGAGGGTTACCACGGTTTCAGGAATCTCAAGGACCAAGCGTAGAATGTGGTTCTTCGTCGTTCACCCCCGCTAATGGTTTCGCTTGAATCCCGCTACTAAGAGGAACGCCCCGAATTCACTTCCGGTGAGAAGCTGCTTCTTGGAAATGAGGCAGAGTGTTAGGGCGCGTGGAAAGAACCGGAGGCTGGGAGAAAAGAAACGTTCGCAGTCGTTCTCTGATGTGTATGACAGTGTGTGTGGAGAGCAGCAAGTGAGGCACGCACACATGCACACACACACACACACTTGCTGCTCCGTGAGAGGTTCAGGCTTCGCAGGTTTATTCTGGACACTAACTAACCTTAACAAATGACCAATCAGACGGGCAGAGTCAGCCAAGATCCAGGCTCCCCCTGCCTGTGTGTGTGTGTGTGTTCTGTGTGTGTGTTCTGTGTGTGTGTGTTCTGTGTGTGTGTGTTCTGTGTGTGTGTTCTGTGTGTGTGTGTGTTCTGTGTGTGTGTTCTGTGTGTGTGTGCCGGTCTACAGTCTACTTACCGATCTACGTCATCATGGCCTCTTTAAGCTCCTAAGGTCAGAGCTCAATGACACGCGCGCGTGCGCCCGGCGCACACACACTGTTACAAGGCTTTACATCTGTTGCAAGGTTCCACAAGCAGCCTTTTGGCAGGAAGGCGTGGCCTCTAATACCCTCTAAAGAGGCTTGGAGTGGACAGGTCTCTGCAACGTCACAAATTCCATGTGTGTGTGTGTGTGTGTTTAGACCACAGTGCAGAGCCGGTGATCAGTAGAGCTTCCCTGCTGACTGTTGATGTGTGCCTTCGTCAGCTGAGCCGCTAGCTTCTGCATGACGACTGTCCACAGAGAACCAGGAGAGAGACAGAGGGAGGTTGGAACTGGGCCGATATATGGACTGCTAAGAGGAAGGACAATAGATAGATAAAGAGAGAGAGAGGGAGAGAGAGGGGCGGTTCAGGGAAGGACAGGCTCCATGTTCCGCTATGCTTCTGGAAGGTGATGGTGATATGGTGAGCCTTGTCTTACCTTCTCCTCCGCCCCCTCTCACCCCGTTCTCTCCCTTCTTGTCTCTGTCTCTCTGCCTTCTCTCTAGCGCTCCCTCTCCGGGTATTTGACTTCACACAACCTCATGTTCTCTCCTTGTGTTTTTTTTCTCTCTCCTCCTTGCAGGTCTCGGCCACAGAGGAATGTGTAGGTCCAATGCGTCTCACCCAGGAGCCCATACAGGTACACTTTGTTCGGTTCAGGGCGTCCACTGAGCATGAGTTCTGCTTTGATGATAGTTTTTTTTTGTGTATTTTTTTTTTTTTTTTAAGATTAAAGTTTTAAACAAAGATAGAGATCATCTCTTCAGCAAGTAGAGATTTTTCTTCTATAGGTTTTGTATTTGTGGTCATGGAATATAGAAGTCTTAATATTCCCTGTGTAAGGTTGGGACTGGGATTGGGTTTGGGATGGTTAATTGTTTGTCCATTTTGTGGACTAGGATTAGGCCAGTGTGAGCCATTTGAAGGCCAGATAAGTCACATGCCTTATGCTGTTGTGTAATAGAGGAATAGTGAGAGTGATACAAGGTGAAGTGCAGTGTGTGTGTGTGTGTGTGTGTGTGTGTGTGTGTGTGTGTGTGTGGGTGTGTGGGTGTGTGTGTGTGTGGGTGTGTGTGTGTGTGTGTGTGTGTGTGTGTGTGTGGGTGTGTGTGGGTGTGTGTGTGTGTGTGTGTGTGTGTGTGGGTGTGTGTGTGTGTGTGTGTGTGTGTGTGTGTGTGTGTGTGGGTGTGTGTGTGTGTGTGTTGATTATAGGTGTGGTAGAGAGTCAGTGTCTTAAAAGGTCACAGAACTGATCTATTGCAGCTTGCTGGTGGAGAGCTTGTTTAGAGGGTGATGACATGACTTCAATCAAATGATAATGCCTGAATCAAACTGTGTTCCAATCGAAACGTATTTGACATGTTCTGTAACATTCAGCGTAAAAGCATGCTCTCCCAGGCAGGAGCAGTGTGAGGGCAGACCGGTCACCCAGCCCTGCACCCTCTATCCTCCCCCTTCCACCAGCCTCCTCCACCCTTCCTCGGGCCCCTCCGGCCCTCTATTATCAGGCCATATCAGGGCCCCCCAGGAGGGCTGTTTGGCAGAGCCAGGGGCAGGTGGAGAGACTATGGGGTTTTTATTGTTACGGAACCCCCCCACCCCCCACCCACCCCTACCCCACCCTACCCAACCCCCCCCCCCCCCCCCCCCCACCAACCTCAAACGCATAAAAACATCAAGGTGCACTTCAGAAGTAGTGTGGTACTGTACAAGCCTGCTGATGGCAAACCATGACCTACCTTCCCCACCCCCCCCTCCCCCACCCTCCCCTCAGACGGAGAGATGAAAAGAGAAAGATAAAAATGCTCACGGAGGGGGGGGGGGGGGGGGGGGCGCGGGGAGTTACATGCTGAAAGTTTGCTTTTGACGTTTACCACTCCCTCACTGCCCTGGATAGCCTCAGTCTCTCCAAATGTGTCTTCTCTCTCTCTCTCTTCCCCTTCTCTCTCTCTTTCTTCTCCTTCTCTCTCTCTCTCTCTCTCTCTCTCTCTCTATCTCTCTCTCTCTCTTCCCCTTCTCTCTCTCTCTCTCTCTCTCTCTCTCTCTCTCTCTCTCTCTCTCTTTCTTCATTTTTCGTTGCTCTCTCTCTCAGTCTCTCTCGATATCTCTCTCCATATATATCTTTTTTTGCTTGCTCTGTCTTTCTCTCTGTCTCGATCTCGGTTTTCCTTTGCTCTCTCCCTCTCCCCCTCTTCCCCTCTCCTCCCTTCATCTCTCTGCTCCTGCTGGGGAGAGAGACTGGGTAATGACGTACTGAAGTGGACATGCTGCTGTTAGATGAAGGCTTAGCTATACCCACCTGGTGCCCCCATGACACTATACAAAGCTGCACTACAGCGTGTTATATGTGTATATATTCCCTACAGTGTGGTATTGTATATATTCCCTACAGTGTGGTATTGTATATATTCCCTACAGTGTAATATTCATGAGATGACTCATGAATGGCTTTGATCGTATGATCAACCTGTCTGTAAGGTCCAATTTGTGTGTCTGGCTGAAGCTGTTTTGTGAAAAGGCAAATGGGTTTGATGGGTGCGAGAGCACTGTGTCCCACATGATAGAGCGCGATGATATATGGAATCACGGGGCAGCTTTGCTGCGGCTGGCAGACAGACTTTCATTCCAGGCAATATCAGAAGCCATAAACAATGCTGGAAAACTGGACAGCTTGTCGTGTTTTACAGTCAAATACAGGGCTTTGCGCTAACGTTGTAGCGCAGAGCCCACTTGATCACACGCCATATCCAAGACTGGGCCTGTTCTGCCTGTGATAGATGAGGTGGCAAAGAAAACCGATCACAGCAATGCGACCGGGTGCCATTCCAAACAGAGAGACGAGGAGTTTGGAACGTCGAGGGAAAGTTTGGAATCTCAGCTCGCCTGTGTGTGTGAACGAGAGGGGGGGGGGGGGGGGGGGGGGGGAGACTGATGACTCGGGCCCTGAGGAAGGTGATGGGGATGTGAAGAGCTCGGTCAGATTGGATCCTGTCGTACTGATAATGAGGATCTCGTAAATGTCTGGCTTGGTTCCAGCAGTCTGGTCGGGGTGAGCAATCATACAGGAACTCCCACTTGACTTGATGACAGGCTGCCAGCACTGTCTGTCTGTCTGTCTGTCTGTCTGTCTGCACACTGGCCTGTCTGTTTGCCCACTGGCCTGTCTGTTTGCCTGCATATTCATCCCTCTGCCTGCCTCTTACACCATCTGGCAAACATATGGCTGGTGCAGCTAATTGTGTAAACATACAATGACTACAGTGGCATTAGCAGTTCATTTGAGTGTTTCCGGATCTGTACGAGTATGTGTATATGTGTGTGTAATACTGTGTGTGTGCGCGCGTGTGTGTGGGCAATAGTGTGTGTGCGCACGTGTGTAATATTGCATGTGTGTGTAATAATGAGTGTGTGTGTGTTTGGTAATAGTGTGTATGCATGTGTGTATGCATGTGTGTGTCGAGGCTTCAGTAGGACTAACGGCGCCCCCTGCCTGCCGGGCAGGGCACGGGAAGGCGTCGTCCCAGGTACGACAGGCCCCGTATGTGTTTGTGTGGAATTTCACACACCTGCTCCATGGTTACACACACCAGCGCCATGGTTACACACACCAGCGCCATGGTTACACAAGCTAGCCCCGGGATCAAAGACTGTGTGGACCTTTCACAGGCACGCACCAACCTTGGCTCGCGGCTCTACGCCTCGTTTGCTTCCTCCTCCTTCTCCTTCTCCTCCTCCTCTCTCCTCCTCCTCCTCCTCCTCCTCCTCCTCCTCCTCCTCCTCCTCCTCCTCCTCCTCCTCCTCCTTCTCCTACTCCTACTCCTCCTCCTCCTCCTTCTCCTACTCCTCCTTCTCCTACTCCTACTCCTCCTCCTCCTCCTTCTCCTACTCCTCCTTCTCCTCCTCCTCCTCCTTCTCTTCCTCCTCCTCCTCCTCCTCCTCCTCCTTCTCCTACTCCTACTCCTCCTCCTCCTCCTTCTCTACTCCTCCTTCTCCTCCTCCTCCTCCTTCTCCTCCTCCTCCTCCTTCTCCTCCTCCGGCCCTCTTTCTTCTCTCCCTCCGCCTCCCTCTCTTTTCATCATGCTCATGCCAGGTGGTTCTGAGGGGGGAGGCAGGCTGCACTGGGCCTCCTTCGGTCTGGCTCCCTCACAGCGCTCGGTGGGCCCTCTTTGTCTGTGCTTTGTCTGTTTGTCTGTTGTCCATGCATACTTGATCTCTTTCTCTCTCTCTCTTACTCTCTCGCTCTCTCTCCCTCTCCCTCTATGTCTCTCTTTTTCTCTCCTCTCTCCCTCTCCCTCTATGTCTCTCTTTTTCCCTCCCTCCCTCCCTCCCTCCCTCCCTCCCTCTCTCTCTCTCTCTCTGTCTCTCTCCCCTCTCTCTCCCCTCTCTCTGTCCCCTCTCTCTTCCTCGTCACACTTCACTTCAAAACTGCCCCCAACGAAGCAAAACTAAAAAGTATCTTCTCTCTCTCTCTCTCTCTCTCTCTCTCTCTCTCTCTCTCTCTCTCTCTCTGGTCTCTGGTTCTGACCTCAACCCCACAGCTGTGTGTGTGTGTGCGAGCATGCGTGTGTGTTTGTGTGTGTGCGAGCATGCGTGCGTGTGTGTGTGTGTGTGCGAGCGTGCGTTGCGTGTGTGTGTTGCGAGCATGCGTGCGCGTGTGTGTGCGAGCATGCGTGCGTGTTGTGTGTGAGCATGCGTGCGTGTGTGTGCGAGCATGCGTGCGTGTTTGTGTGTGTGTGCGGGCATGCGTGTGTGTGTTTCCGCCCCATGTCCTCTATTAGTTTCACACAAGGGGCTTGTGTTTTCTCATACAAACCCACCGTGTGCCCACAGACCTCACATCTGTTGGTGAGTATCTCAGTCTGCGTTGGTGCTGATCAGCCACGGTCTGCTCTGAAGGAGGCCTACGATCCAGAACATGGCTTCCAGTGGAGTTGGAGTTTCCACAGAGGTTGATGTGCTCTGTCTCACTTAGCCCGTAGCTAGGTGCACCAAGCTGCCATGTCGGCCTCAGCTGTCAACCTGCACACATCCCCACACTTGGCCTCTCATTCTCTCCCTGTCCCTCATTGTCTTCAGTCCACACAATCCCCTAAGCCTTCAAGTAAAAAAAAGAAGAAAACTGGGTCAGTCAGAGCACAGAGTTTGTCTCCACACATCATAGGAGTTAAGACAAGATAAGATCAAAAGTCATCGACCACGAATAAGTGAGTCGAGAGCCCAGGAACCGTCGCCGAGGAACCTTCCCCGACCGGCTCCTCGGAGCTCCTCATCCCAGGTCCTCCTCCCGTGGAGCAGGCCCCCTCCGCCCCCCTCCGCCCTCCTCCGCCCCCCCTCCGCCCTCCTCCCCTCCCCTGGGTGACTGTGTGTGTTTGGCCATGTGCTTCCCATGGTGGTTTGGCACGGAGGAATGTGCCTCGGTGCAGTCAGCATAAGAGGGACCAGCGTCTGTTTCCGGATCAATCAGAGAGGGGGGGAGGGGGAGAAGCAGGGAGGGGAGGGGGAGGGGAGGGGAGGGAGTAAATGAGAGCAAATGAGAGCAAATGAGAGCTTGAGAGAGAGAAAGTGAGAGAGGGCATGAGAGAGTGAGAAAGTGTAAGAGGGAGAGAGAGAGTACTAAAGAGAGCGAGCGACAGAGAGAAAGTGAGAGAATATATATATATAGAGAGAGAGAGAGAGAGAGAGAGAGAGACAGAGAGTGAGAGACAGAGAGAGAGAGAGAGAGAGAGAGAGAGAGAGAGAGAGAGAGAGAGAGAGAGAGAGAGCAGCCGTATGCGTGGGATAAGGAGGCATTGATGACCCTGGATGAAGTCAGTGTGGCGTCATTCTCGCTGGTACAGGCTGGTATACAGTCATACAATCACTCCAGCCCCGTTTAACTCATGTGGGATATTAATAACGTTTTGCGAAGGAATGTGATGTTTTACAACCTGCAGTGTCTTATGCACGAAATAATTTATGACTGATGTTTTTGTCTGAGCAAACAGACAAAAGAGTGAGTCAGTCACTACGCAGACAACAGGATATGACATCAGTGGAACACTGAATGACTGCAGCGTGTGACTGGCTCTTCTCTCATTCATAGTGTCTCGTCTTTTAAAGCCGGCCTTTTGGAGAAAGTTGAGCGGGATGTGATTGAAATCAAACGTCTTTATTTACCTATGATCAAACCCTGCCATTGTCACTGTGTGTGTGTGTGAGTGTGTGTGTGAGTGTGTGTGTGTGAGTGTGTGTGTGTGTGTGTGTATGGCCATTGTGAGTGTGTGCGGTGTAGACATGGGATGCGAATGTTGCCAGCGATCGAAGCCAAAAAGCTCATCCTAGGTCTGCGTGTGCACGACGTGCGTGTCTCGTAACCCGGCCCTCCACTCTTCCTCCTCCCTCAGGTCCTGCTGGTGTTCGCCAAGGAGGACAGCCAGAGCGACGCCTTCTGGTGGGCCTGCGACCGCGCCGGCTTCAGGTGCAACATCGCCCGCACCCCCGAGTCGGCCCTCGAGTGCTTCCTGGACAAGAGCCACGAGATCGTGGTGATCGACGGACGCCATTCTCGCTACTTCGAGGGCGGAGGCCGTCTGTCGGTGAGGCCTTCGCTTACTGCCCTCATCCCTCCGTCCCTCCATCCCTCTATCCCTCCATCCCTCTATCCCTCCATCCCTCCATCCTCCATCCCTCCATCCCTCTATCCTCCATCCCTCTATCCCTCCATCCCTCCGCCCCTCCATCCCTCCATCCCTCCATCCCTCCACCCCTCCATCCCTCCATCCCTCCATCCCTCCGTCCCTCCGTCCCTCCGTCCCTCCATCCCTCTATCCCTCCATCCCTCCATCCCTCCATCCCTCTATCCCTCCATCCCTCTATCCATCTATCCCTCCATCCCTCCATCCCTCTATCCCTCCATCCCTCCATCCCTCTATCCCTCCATCCCTCCAAACATCACTTCTATACATCTATGCCATATAGCTACGACTTGTTCGACCAAGTCAGCGATCGGTCAGCGATGAGACACAGTCACGTATGTGTGACGTATGTAAATGACAAAAAAAGAAAAGCCTCCTTCTAACAAGCCGCTCACGAGCCGGAACGTAGTCAGGCTGAGAGCCATGAGCTGCTGTTCTTCACCTACGATCGGTCAGTGATTCGACACGGTTCACGTGTGTGTGACGTGTGTGTGTCGTGTGTGTGACACGGCTCGGCGGCGGCTGCACATGTCCACGGTTTTTGCGTCAACGTCGCAGGTGGAGTGTGTGACGCAGGTGGAGTGTGTGACGCAGGTGGAGTGTGTCACACAGGTGGAGTGTGTGACGCAGGTGGAGTGTGTCACACAGGTGGAAGGGGTTTCCTGTGTGGAGCATCAGAGCAGCACAGACGATGCGGGCGCTTCACAGAACCATCCTCTGCCAAACTGACTAAAGCTTCCCTGCTTGTAGGACCCAATTGAGTTTGTGCATTCCTATTTATAGCGCTCAAGAGTTTAGTAGTAGTGGACACAGTTACCTGAGCACGCTCTTGTGAGTTCGTGTGCTGTGTGTGTGCGCGCGTACAGGATGTGTGTGGGTGTACGAACCACTTGTGTGCGTTTGTGTGCACGTGTGTGTGTGAACCCGCATCGAGTGTGTTTTCATGCGACCCGATGTGTCCCCGCCTCTCTTTGTTTTGTTAACCGCCGCGCTCAGCCTCAGTCATTCTGCACACAGCAGCTGCTGGGTCGTATACCACTCCGATGTGGAGCTGTCATTCCAAAGGTCCCTTAATGTTTAACCCCTAGCCTCAAACAAGACACTGGAGCAGCGCTATGTACACACACGGCAGATAAGCCTGGTTCCTCTTTCACCTTCTCCGTAGGACAGCAAGCCATAATTAGCCTCTGAGTGGTGTGTATATGGCCGTGTTGATTCTTTCTCCTGCCCTCTTTGTCTGTAGATGACTGTTAGATTATCTCAGAACTTGCCCAAATATGTATCATGTGCCAGACCCATAGATCACTTGTAAAAAAAAAAAGATTGGGAGACGAAAGAGAGACTGATCCATTTTCTCTCTCTGTTATGAAGCCTTGGGGGGTTTCGTTCTATCGCGAATCCATCCCTTCCCGCAATAATTTCCTTCCCTCACCCTTTCCTCCATTTCTCTCCAATCACCTATCCATCTCTCTCTCTCTCTCCAATCCTCTCTGTCCATCTCTCTCTCTCCAATCCTCTCTGTCCATCTCTCTCTCTCTCTCTCTCTCTCTCTCTCTCTCTCTCT